>NC_092232.1:45332481-45632481 GCF_036320965.1 Panulirus ornatus
CGTCTCTATTACATGAATGTGCTCCTTTAGGAGCGATGATCACATTAATGGAGCATATTCTAGTTACACAGGGACGCGAACAGCTTGTTATATATTTTATTTTTCAAAGATGTTGATGCTGTTCTAATATTTACCGGCAGATGGTTGGTCTCCCTAACTATCTATTCTCTTAAGGTGGTACTCTAACGATGGTTAAGGGACTATGTCAATTCCCAAGTCCCTCACACATACAGATTCCTACAGCTTAGCTCTGCTGTCTATTCGACATGATATGGCCTGCTAATACTATGACCTCTGCTGTCTATTCGACATGATATGGCCTGCTAATACTATGACCCATATTGTGTGCATTAACAGGGGATGGATTCCATCAACCGCGTATGAGACCAACTTTGGAGTTGTGGCCAAACAGCAACTGCCTTCTAGCTATTACCTCCTCCCAGAACCAGAGCTTCTCACAATGCCCAGAATACAGCCTAAAGTGGCCACAAAAAAGCTGACAAAGAAAAGGTTTCTCACATTCAAGGGTAAGAAAAAAAGGGGCGAACTGCTCCCATGAAGCTGCCTGGTAAGGGGTTAGGGGAATAAAGGTAGTTACGTCCTTCAAAACCTCCCATTCCTCTTCTATGCTGTTGTGGCTTGGGGATATAAGGTCATACCTACACAGAGGAGGAGGGTAGAGAAAAAGCTCTCAATTCCAACTAGAGGCAGACACTGACTACCTTCACCAGACACTGACGAGACTGTCCATGATGGTGGAGATAAAGTGACAAAGGCATCTGTTCCTGGATTTCCCCAACGAAGAGAGTATTTTTTTTTAGGGGAACGTCAAGGTAGACGTCAGTTTCCCAACAACATGTACTCTAGCATAAAACCTAGTCTGTGCCACTAGGACTGGCTTCTTGCAACCTTAAATTATCTCTGGTGAAAGCCACAGACTTGGACGAGATTGTCTCAGGTTTGTCCATTTGGATGGACGAGATTGAACTGGCTTTGGTTTGTAAGACTGTAGCCTACAGCTCAATAAATACATATATATATATATATTATATATATATATATATATATATATATATATATATATATATATATATATATATATATATATATATATATATATATATATATATTCCTATGAGTCCCCGTGGACTCAGGAATATACCTGATCACGCGCAAAATTGTGATCCTTTCCAATATATATACATATAGATTTATTCATTTTGCTTTGTCGATGTCTCCCACGTTTGCGAGGTAGCGCAAGGAAACAGACGAAAGAAATGGCCCAACCCACCCCCATACACAATGTATACACACACACACGTCCACACACGCAAATATACATACCTATACATCTCAATGTACACATATATATACATACACAGACATACATATATACCCATGCACACAATTCACACTGTCTGCCCCCATTCACTCCCATCGCCACCTCGCCACACATGGAATACCATCCCCCTCCCCCCTCATGTGTGCGAGGTAGCACTAGGAAAAGACAACAAAGGCCCCATTCGTTCACACTCAGTCTCTAGCTGCCACGCAATAATGCCCGAAACCACAGCTCCCTTTCCACATCCAGGCCCCACACAACTTTCCATGGTTTACCCCAGACGCTTCACATGCCCTGATTTAATCCACTGACAGCACGTCTACCCCGGTATACCACATCGATCCAATTCACTCTATTCCTTGCCCTCCTTTCACCCTCCTGCATGTTCAGGCCCCGATCACACAAAATCTTTTTCACTCCATCTTTCCACCTCCAATTTGGTCTCCCACTTCTCCTCGTTCCCTCCACCTCCGACACATATATCCTCTTGGTCAATCTTTCCTCACTCATTCTCTCCATGTGCCCAAACCATTTCAAAACACCCTCTTCTGCTCTTACCCTTACATTACTTACTCGATCAAACCACCTCACACCACACATTGTCCTCAAACATCTCATTTCCAGCACATCCACCCTCCTGCGCACAACTCTATCCATAGCCCACGCCTCGCAACCATACAACATTGTTGGAACCACTATTCCTTCAAACATACCCATTTTTGCTTTCCGAGATAATGTTCTCGACTTACACACACACACACACACACACACACACACACATATATATATATATATATATATATATATATATATATATATATATATATATATATATATATATATATATATTCCTATGAGAGCACGAGGAAATAAAACACTAGTTCCCAAGTGCACTTTCGTGTAATAATCACATCATCAGGGGAAACACAAGAGAGAAATATAACAGCCAGCTGATATACAAGAGACTTAGCTAGGACGCCATTTGGTAAACAAGTGACTACCCGAATGGAGGTCGGGTGCGTTCAAGTCTGGCACCAACAAGCGTATCATAAATTTATAATGTGGACAAGAGGGCGAACTGTTCACAAATTCTATCAATGAGAATACTATCCAGTTTGTATAGACCTTCAGTAATATCAATGTTACAATTCTCTGTGTATCTGGAAGATTCAATGATATTTCTCGTGGTACAGGAGTTAAATAACTGAGATAACATTGCTCCATTCAATACAGTAATCATAATTTTCAATTTGCTTCATCAAGGCATTTGATTCTTGTCCTGTTCTTATACTATATCTATTTTGCTTAAGTCTAACAGAAAGATCCTCAGCAGTCTGCCTAACCTAAAACTTTTCACAAGTTCTACATGGTACTCTATAGATGCATCCTGCAGAACTTTCTGGTGAGTTCCTGATGAATATGTTCTTTACAGTATTGTTGCTGCTGAAGGCAACACTTACATTAAAGAATTTAAGCAACGTGGGAAGGAAAGTAAAATTATTACGAAAAGGGAGAACTAAAAGGTTCTTGATGTCAAGGAAAGGTTCGGGTTCAACTACATAAAATGATTTCTTTGCTAACTTAAGGTATTTGTCAATCAAAGATAGAGAATACTTTAACATGGATCCAATAGAATATATCTTCTGAAACCCATCAATACGTAATGACCTAGGGAACATAGACCGGAATGATGATAATTCAACTCTGTCATGTTGAGCTGAGTAATAATGTATATATGAGCTATATTGGGAGGTTTTCTGTATATGCTAAACTTAAACATGTTTCCATCCTTATGGATCATGTAATCTGAAAATGGTAGCATACCATTATTTCAATTTCTACGGTAAAGTTGATGGAAGGCACTGAATTATTAAGTTAAGGGAGAAATGTAAATTTTCATTTGCTGGCCAAATACAAAGAACATCATCTACATACTGAAACCACATTATATTAGAAAGTAAGACACCCTTTAGTAACTTTGCTTCAAAGAATTCCAGGTAAAGATTACTTAATACAGGTGAAAGAGGGTTACCCATTGCCATACTAAATTCCTGAGCATAATATTCTCCATTATATTGAAAAGCACAGTCTTTTATACACAATTTTATCAATCCAATAAAAACAGCCTTTGAAACAGGTAAATGAATATCATCCAAAACATCAAATAAATAGTCTAAGAGGTCATCAACTGGAACTTTTGTGAACAAAGATGAAACATCAAAACTTGCCGGTTTGAAATCAAAATCAACACTGACATAATTAAACTTAACCAAATCTACATTGTTCACGATATTAGAATTTGATATCTTACCCCTAATGGGCTTGAAAAAGAAACTAACCACTGTGACAATTTATATGTGATGGAGCCCACTGAACTCACCATAGGAGTTCACTTCTGACACATATATCCTCTTTGTCAATCTTTACTCATTCATTCTCTCCATATCTCCAAACCATTCAACACGCCCTCTTCTGCTCTCTCAATCACACTCTTTTCATTACCACACATCTGTCTTATCCTTTCATTACTTACTCGATCAAAACACCTCACACGATATATTGCCCTTAGACGTAGTTTCCAACACATCCAACCTCCTCCGCACAACCCTATCTATAGCCAATGCCTCACAACACTATAACCCTTGGAACTGCTATTCCTTCAAACATACCTATTATTGTTTTCCGAAACAACGTTCTTTCTTTCCACTCGTTCTTCATCTCTCCCAGAACCTTCGCCCCCTCCCACACCCTATGACTCACTTCCGTATCGATGGTTCCATTCGCTGCCAAGTTCATTGCGGACTGTGAGCAGGCAAAGGCTCTTCCACTTGAAAAGATTCATGCAATTCAAGTGTTTGATCATGTTTGTGACTCTTCTGCCAGCGAGAGGGAGGGTTCAGGTAGTAGAGTAATGGCCCCTCACATGACCCCTGCAAATTCAAAGGTATACTCCCCTGACTACACTTTACTGTGTGACTCTGCCACCAGTGAGAGGGAAGGCTCAGGTGGTAGTGTATTGGCCCCTCCCAATACACCATCTAACTCAAGGAATACCCTGCTCCTCTGCCCAAGGAGCAACCCATTAGGGAGTAGGTTGTTGACAGCAGCCTGGGCCCAGGGTGGTACTACCCTCCTGACGGAGGAGCGTTAAAGTGGTGCCCGGGACCATCTTACACTCTCCATGTCAGAATTGCTGGTCTTACTTGCTGTCTCATCAAAACGGAAGGCACCTCCCCGGCATCATGGGGTGCTAAGAATCTCCAGGTTTCCGCCTGACTCTACTGCCAATGAGAGGGAGGGCTCAGGCAGTAGTAGTACCGGCCCCTCCCACGACCTTTCCCTCTCTGTTAGGCCTTCCTCTTTTTCTATCCACTATACCAACATTCGTGGTCTCTCTAGTAACCTCTCCTCAGTTGAACACCATCTGTCCACTACCTCTCCTAATATCTGACTTCTCTCTGATACACAGTTGTCTAATGATATTCTCACTGATCTCTTTTTCATGTCTAACTATAACCTCCACTCACGATTCCGGTTCAGAGGTGGGGTTTGTGCTTATTCCATCATTAACACACCTGTTGCACGCCTCAGGGACCTTGAGTCCCCAAACTTTGATGTTATGTGGCTCTCCCAGCTTCCTACATTTTTCCTTTGTTTCGCCTATTACTCTCCTAATTCTACAAATTTTATATCCTTCTTTGACTATCTAAACTCCAGCCATGAGACTGTAACATCCTCTCACCCGCAAGCCGAGATCCTCTACCTCGGGGATTTCAACGTTCACCATAGGGAATGGTTGAATTCCTCTCATACGAATGTGGAGAGATTGAAGCCCTCATATTCTCAATGATTTATAGCAAATATCTCCCACCCTACCCATATTCCTGACCGCTGTGACTATTCTCCTAATATTCTGGATGTGTTTTTCACCTCCATCTCGCTGTAACTATACAGTCTGATTACACTTTTATAAATGTATCTGTTTAATGGCACCCCCCCCCCCTCCAGCAGCCCCTTCTAAACGCAAATGCATTCCCTTTAACAAAGCTGACTGCAACGACTTACATAACTTCTTTTCAGGCTTTCCTTGGGTAAATTACTGTCTCTCATATGGTGATGCTTCTGTCTCCGCCAATCGCATAGCAGAGGTCATTCTAACGAGAATGGAAGCATTTATTCCTTCTTCCAAGACGACTTCTTTATCCAATCCATGGGTCAACCTTTTCCGTTCTAAGGCCATTCAGACAAGGGATCAGGCAAGTCGGGCTTGGAAAAACTCTTCTTCCTCTAGCTCCCACTCAGCATTTATCACTGCCCGTAATCATTGCACGCACGTTATCCCTGAGGCAAATCGTGCAAACCGTTCCTTTATTCAAAGGAAGTGCGATTACCTCTCCTCGTCATCTACCGATAGGTCTTTCTCGTCTTTAGCTAAGGGCGTCTCTAACAACTTCTGTTGCTCTACCTTTCCTTCACGGTACTATAGCTATTTCTCCTCTAACTCCACCTTGGATGACTCTATAATATTCTTTCACCCCATGATGCTGTTCTTACTAATCCTATGCCCCTTCCTGTAATCTCTTTTCGAACTGTCCGAAAAGCGCTTCTCTCTCTCTGGACACAAGCAAAGCTTATGGTCCTGATGTCGTCCTTCCCCATGTACTGAAAGAGTGTGCTTCTGAAGTTGCACCTGTGCTTGCTTGTTGCTTCTGAAGTTGCACCTGTGCTTGCTCGTTGCTTCTGAAGTTGTACCTGTGCTTGCTCGTTTGTTCTGTTTCTGTTTGAAATCCAAAACTTTTCCTTCTCCTTGAAGGCATGCGTTGATACATCCCATCCCAAAGAAGGGTGACTGTTCTGACCCCTCTAACTATCGTCCTGTTGCTTTGACATCTACCATTTCCGAAGGCTTCGAATCCCTTAGACACTTCGAAACTCACAGACTTCTCTCTGATCACCAGTATGGCTTCCGTAAGGCGAGATCCACTGGTAATACTCTTTCCAGTCTCACTAATGTTTGGTTGTCATCCCTGAAAGATGTTGGGGAGTCATGTGTTGTCCTTGATATGGCCAAAGCTTTCGACGGTGTGTCATCGGGATCTCATCTCTTAGCTCTCCTCTTTTGGCTTCCCTCCTTCACTTTGCTCTTTCATATCTAGCTTCCTCTCCGGCCGATCAATCTCTGCGGTTGTGGAAGGATCAGCCTCTCCCCTTTACTTCATCAACAGCGGTGTCCCTCAGGGTTTTGTGCTGTCCCCTTCACTTTTCCTCTCTTTTTTCGACGATTTCCTCTCTTCCCCAAATAACCCAAATGTACTCATACATGGACGACTTGACCCTGCTTTCATCTACATTCTTCACTTTTGTTCATTCTTCTCTCACTCGATCTGCATCTCGGACACAGGCACAATATCTCAGTGGAATAGACGTGATATAATTAAGTTTAATGCCTCCAAGAACCAGTTTCTACCCATCTCTCTATCGAAAACTACAACTCTCGTATCTCCTTTGACGGTTCTGTATTTCTACCTCTCGACTCAATAAACATACCTGGTATCACTGCAACATCCTCTTTTTCTTGGAAACCCCACATTACGGGAATGGCTAAATCTGCCTCTATGAAACTGGGAGTCCTGTTTAGATGTCGAAACTTCTTTTCTTCTGAACAGTTGCTCCATTTACACAAAGGGTTGATTCGTCCTTGTATGGAATACTGCTCTCACATCTGGGGTGGTCATCGCTGTGCATCCTTACTTGACAGCGTCGAAAGCGGTTTGACTTAAAAACTCTCCCAGGCTAACTTCCAAGCCTGACTCTCTGGTCCTACGCAGTAATGTTGGTTCACTTTCCCTCTTCTATAGGTATTACTTTGGCTTTTGCTCCCGAGAGCTGGCTGCTTGTTTGACCCCTATCACTAGCTATATCACGCAATATTCGCAAAGCTGCTGCGTCACATGATTACTGTATGGCAGTTGGCAACTCAACGGAGGGCAGTTTTGATAACTATTTCTTTCCCTACACCTCGAAGCTTTGGAACTCTCTACCTTCTCATGTCTTTGCCACTGAACCATGACCTGACACATTTAAAAAAAACAGGTTTATTACTTCATCCAAAATTCGTAAATATATTTCCCTTTGTTCCTTCTTTTTCCTTTTCATCATCCCAAGTTTCAATTAAGGGCCGGCCTTGATACGGACTTTTGCTCGTGATTGGAGCCTTGAGCGTCGAAAAGAAAAGACAATGGCCCATACCAGGCTCGGACCTGGCAAACCCTTTCCAGCAACAGGTCAGCGATATCAAAAAACGACGTTTTCTGCAGGTCATTTATATCATGGGTTTGGATAAACTATTGTAATTTCTACTTTATTCTACAAACTAGAATATTTCTAATAGTTTCAGATCACGTATGTTTTATCACATTTTCCCCCGTGACTTTAGCTGACCGACTCAGCAATAGTTAAGCTTAACAAAAGCTAGACAGATAAAAGGGATTCTATCTATAATATAAACCATCTTACATTAGCTTTTGAAGTGGGATGTTTGGAGTATGGTGGGTAAGAGGAGGCAGGCAGCCTACAAGGGATGCAATCATGTAAGGGCTGTGGTTGCTACACTTCAAGGGCCTGGATGATGATTCTATTGGCTTTGGAGCGATCCCTCAAGCTGGTGAGGGATCAACCAGCCTGTTGCGTGCTGCACATAGTATCATCTTTATCCTAGCCTCCCGTTATATCTAACAGGAGCAGCACGAAAAAATTGTCAACGGCAATTTCTGAAGAACTACATATACCTCAGGTTTTCTGAACGAGTAATTCTGATTCCAATTTGTTCTAATAAAGGCATATCAAAGACGATCGAATTTTGACAAGTGTTTTGTCGATGACTGGAATACAGTAGCTTTTTCTGTTGTACTCGTCATTATGTTTTCTTCCTATATCTAAATGATCATTTCTATTCTGTGGATGTTTTCTGTAATAATCATTACTTAATGGCCCTAGGAGGTTTGGAGGTGGGTTGGAAAGTACCCATCCTCGAACGCTGTGGGTTTGCAGGTGCCCATCATAAGTTGTAGTAAGTTAGGAAGTATCCACTCCAAGGTGTAGTAAATTGGGAGGAACCTAACCTAGGCTTTCGTTCGTTTGGAGGCGCTACCTAACCCAGGGCTCGGCGGGTTTGGAGTTATCCACCTGAATGTTTTGAAGGCTTGCAAATGGAGATGTTTCTTTACACCATTGCGTTTGAAGTTAGGAACGCACCCACCAGAGTCTGTCGTAAGCTGGAGGTAGGAGAGGACGCAGAAAAGCCATCTACCTGGGGTTGTTGGGAGGTAAGGAGGCACTTACCTGAAGGAGGCGACGTCGGTAGGCACTTCCCTGAGGGAGGCGACGTAGGTAGGGAGGACTTCCCTGAGGGATGGCGAGGTAGGAAGGTAGTTGATGAAGGTGAGGAGGTAGGGAGGCACTTACGTGAGGAAGGCGAGCTGGGGAGGCACTTACTAACGCCTGGGTCGCCAGCTGCTCGGCTAGCGGTACTGGACACTGTGAAGCACCCCGCGCCCGTCTCTCTAGACGCACCTGCGCACAGCACCCGTACGCGCACTTCTTCACACCACGCTGGACCATACTCAGTCTCCCACACCGCACACACTCTCCTACCTACTATAAGTCAGTAGGAACACTCCTGGTGTCAGGCCCGCATGGGTTCGGATCCTGGGAGCGACAGTCCGGCTCACATCTAACCCAGGTGTTCCTACCCTCTTTGAGGCTGGTCGGTAAATGGGTATTTGGCTCAGGCTGGTGTGTGTGTATACACGCGCAGGATTTCAAACATGTTACAAACATACAAGGCTATGAGACGGGGCAGCAAGAGTCTCCCACCAGCACATAAACAAGAATCATGTATTACCTGGTGCTGTATCGCTGTCGCACTCCCATTCATATACCATTATACATACATATACATATATATATATATATATATATATATATATATATATATATTTTTTTTTTTTTTTTTTTTTTTTTTTTTTTTTTTTTTTTTTTATACTTTGTCGCTGTCTCCCGCGTTTGCGAGGTAGCGCGAGGAAACAGACGAAAGAAATGGCCCAACCCCCATACACACGTACATACACACGTCCACACACGCAAATATACATACCTACACAGCTTTCCATGGTTTACCCCAGACGCTTCACATGCCTTGATTCAATCCACTGACAGCACGTCAACCCCTGTATACCACATCGCTCCAATTCACTCTATTCCTTGCCCTCCTTTCACCCTCCTGCATGTTCAGGCCCCGATCACACAAAATCTTTTTCACTCCATCTTTCCACCTCCAATTTGGTCTCCCTCTTCTCCTCGTTCCCTCCACCTCCGACACATATATCCTCTTGGTCAATCTTTCCTCACTCATTCTCTCCATGTGCCCAAACCATTTCAAAACACCCTCTTCTGCTCTCTCAACCACGCTCTTTTTATTTCCACACATCTCTCTTACCCTTACGTTACTTACTCGATCAAACCACCTCACACCACACATTGTCCTCAAACATCTCATTTCCAGCACATCCATCCTCCTGCGCACAACTCTATCCATAGCCCACGCCTCGCAACCATACAACATTGTTGGAACCACTATTCCTTCAAACATACCCATTTTTGCTTTCCGAGATAATGTTCTCGACTTCCACACATTTTTCAAGGCTCCCAAAATTTTCGCCCCCTCCCCCACCCTATGATCCACTTCCGCTTCCATGGTTCCATCCGCTGACAGATCCACTCCCAGATATCTAAAACACTTCACTTCCTCCAGTTTTTCTCCATTCAAACTCACCTCCCAATTGACTTGACCCTCAACCCTACTGTACCTAATAACCTTGCTCTTATATATATATATATATATATATATATATATATATATATATATATATATTAGAGGTTTGTATGTTCTATGAAGGTTTGCGCTCCTATGCACTTTGTTCGTATTCATACACCTCCGCGTTGTACACTTAGGTTCGGTAAAATGCTATCTGCTGGCTATGTGCGTCTGTTGGGAAATAATCGGTGTAGACCCCGTTGCTCACCAACGTGAGATGAAGGGTATTCGAGTACATAGTATTCTAATAGTTATTTCCTATTAGCCAGGCCCATAGCCTAGCGGTAGCATTCCCGCCTGTGGCATAGGGGTCCCGGGTTCGATCCTGGCTGTTGGAGGTCACTCTATTCCTTGCACGCCTTTCACCCTCCTGCATGTTCAGGCCCCGATCACTCAATATCTTTTTCACTCCATCTTTCCACCTCCAATTTGGTCTCCCACTTCTCGTTCCCTCCACCTCTGACACATATATCCTCTTTGTCAATCTTTCCTCACTCATTCTCTCCATGCGACCAAACCATTTCAAAACACCCTCTTCTGCTCTCTCAACCACACTCTTTTTATTACCACACATCGCTCTTACCCTATTATTACTTCCTCGATCAAACCACCTCACACCACATATTGTCCTCAAACATCTCGTTTCCAGCACATCCACTCTACCCCGCACAACTCTATCTATAGCCCATGCCTCGCAACCATATATCATTGTTGGAACCACTATTCCTTCAAAATACCCATTTTTGCTTTCCGAGATAATGTTCTCGACTTCGACACATTCTTCAACGCTCCCAAAACTTTCGCCCCCTCCCCAACCCTATGATTCACTTCCGCTTCCATGGTTCCATCCGCTGTCAAATCCACTCCCAGATATCTAAAACACTTCACTTCCTCCAGTTTTTCTACATTCAAACTTACCTCCCAATTGACTTGTCCCTCAACCCTACTGTACCTAATAACCTTGCTCTTATTCACATTTACTCTCAGCTTTCTTCTTCCACACACTTTATCAAATTCAGTCACCAGCTTCTGCAGTTTCTCACACGAATCAGCCACCAGCGCTGTATCATCAGCGAACAACAACTGACTCACTTCCCAAGCTCTCTCATCCACAACAGACTGCACACTTGCCCCTCTTTCCAAAGCTCTTTCATTCAACTCCCTAACAACCCCATCCATAAACAAATTAAACAACCATGGAGAAATCACACACCCCTGCCGCAAACCTACATTCACTGAGAACCAATTACTCTCCTCTCTTCCTACACATACACATGCCTTACATCCTCGATAAAAACTTTTCACTGCTTCTAACAACTTGCCTCCCACACCATATATTCTTAATACCTTCCACAGAGCATCTCTATCAATTCTATCATATGCCTTCTCCAGATCCATAAATGCTACATACAAATCCATTTGCTTCTCAGAGTATTTCTCGCATACATTCTTCAAAGCAAACACCTGATCCACACATCCCCCACTACTTCTGAAACCACACTGCTCTTCCCCAATCTAATGCTCTGTACATGCCTTCACCTTCTCAATCAATATCCTCCCATATAATTTCCAAGGAATATTCAAGAAACGTATACCTCTGTAATTTAAGCACTCACTCTTATCCCCTTTGCCTTTGTACAATGGCACTGTGTAAGCATTCCGCCAACCCTCAGTCACCTCACCATGAGTCATACATACATTAAATAACCTTACCAACCAGTCAACAATACAGTCACCCCCTTTTTTAAATAAATTCCACTGCAATACCATCCAAACCCGCTGCCTTGAAGGCTTTCATCTTCCGCAAAGCTTTTACTACCTCTTCTCTGTTTACCAAATCATTCTCCCTAACCTTCTCACTTTGCACACCACCTCGACCAAAACACCCTATATCTGCCACTCTATCATCAAACACATTCAACAAACCTTCAAAATACTCACTCCATCTCCTTCTCACATCACCACTACTTATTATCATCTCCCCATTAGCCCCCTGCACTGAAGTTCCCATTTGCTCCCTTGTCTTACGCACTTTATTTACCTCCTTCCAAAACATCTTTTTATTCTCCCTGAAATTTAATGATACTCCCTCACCTCAACTCCCATTTGCCCTCTTTTTCACCTTTTGCACCTTTCTCTTGACCTCCTGCCTCTTTCTTTAATACATCTCCCACTCATTTGCATTATTCCCTATAAAAATCGTCCAAATGCCTCTCTCTTCTCTTTCACTAATAATCTTACTTCTTCATCCCACCACTCACTACCCTTTCTAATCTGCCCACCTCCCACGCTTCTCATGCCACAAGCATCTTTTGCGTAAGCCATCACTGCTTCCCTAAATACATCCCATTCCTCCCCCACTCCCCTTATGTCCTTTGTTCTCACCTTTTTCCATTCTGTACTCAGTCTCTCCTGGTACTTCCTCACAGAAGTCTCCTTCCCAAGCTTACTTACTCTCACCACTCTTTTCACCCCAACATTCTCTCTTCTTTTCCGAAAATCTCTACAAATCTTCACCTTCGCCTCCCTCCAGCTGCACCTCTCCGCACATTAACATCCAAAAGTCTCTCTTTCGCGCGCCTATCAATCAACACGTAATCCAATAACGCTCTCTGGCCATGTCTCCCACTTACATACGTATACTTATGTACATCTCTTTTTTAACCAGGTATTCCCAATCACCAGGAGAAGGAGATGGCGTGAGTATTTTGAAAGTTTTTTGAATGTGTTTGATGACAGAGTGACAGATATAGGGTGTTTTGTCGAGGTTGTGTGCAAAGTGAGAGGGTCAGGGAGAATGATTTGGAAAACGGAGAAGAGGTAGTAAAAGCTTTACGGAAGATGAAAGCCGGCAAGGCAGAGGGTTTGGATGGTATTGCAGTGGAAATTATCAAAAAAGGGGGTGACTGTACCGTTGACTGGTTGGTAAGATTATTCAATGTATGTATAACTCATGGTGAAGTGCCTGAGGATTGCCGGAATGCTTGCATAGTGCCATTGTACAAGGGAAAGGGGATAAAGATGAGTGCTCAAATTACAGAGGTACAAGTTTCTTGAGTATTCCTAGGAAATTATATGGGAGGGTGTTGATTGAAAGGGTGAAGGCATGTACAGAGCATCAGATTGGGGAAGAGCAGTGTGGTTTCAGAAGTGGTAGAGGATGTGTGGATCAGGTATTTGCTTTGAAGAATGTATGTGAGAAATACTTAGAAAAGCAAATGGATTTGTATGTAGCATCTATAGATCTGGAGAAGGGATATGATAAGAGTTGATAGAGATGCTCTGTGGAAGGTATAAAGAATATATGGTGTAGGAGGCAAGTTGTTAGAAGCAGTGAAAAGTTATTATCGAGGATGTAAGGCATGTGTACGTGTAGGAAGAGAGGAAAGTGATTGGTTCTCAGTGAATGTTGGTTTGCGGCAGGGGTGTGTGATGTCTCCATGGTTGTTTAACTTGTTTATGGATGGGGTTGTCAGGGAGGCGAATGCAAGAGTTTAGGAAAGAGGGGCAAGTATGCAGTCTGTTGTGGATGAGAGAGCTTGGGAAGTGAGTCAGTTGTTGTTCGCTGATGATACAGCGCTGGTGGCTGATTCGTGTGAGAAACTGCAGAAGCTGGTGACTGAGTTTGGTGAAGTGTGAGAAAGAAGAAAGTTGAGAGTAAATGTGAATAAGAGCAAGGTTATTAGGTACAGTAGGGTTGAGGGACAAGTCAATTAGGAGGTAAGTTTGAATGGAGAAAAACTGGAGGAAGTGAAGTGTTTTAGATATCTGGGAGTGGATTTGGCAGCGGATGGAACCATGGAAGCGGAAGTGAATCATAGGGTGGGGGAGGGGGGCGAAAGTTCTAGGAGCCTTGAAGAATGTGTGGAAGTTGAGAACGTTATCTTTGAAAGCAAAAATGGGTATTTTGAAGGAATAGTGGTTCCAGCAATGATATATGGTTGCGAGGCGTGGGCTATAGATAGAGTTGTGCGGAGGAGGGTGGATGTGCTGGAAATGAGATGTTTGAGGACAATATGTGGTGTGAGGTGGTTTGATCGAGTAAGTAATGAAAGGGTAAGAGCGATGTGTGGTAATAAAAAGAGCGTGGTTGAGAGAGCAGAAGAGGGTGTTTTGAAATGGTTTGGTCACACGGAGAGAATGAGTGAGGAAAGATTGACAAAGAGGATATATGTGTCAGAGGTGGATGGAACGAGAAGTGGGAGACCAAATTGCAGGTGGAAAGATGGAGTGAAAGAGAATTTGAGTGGTCAGGGCCTGAACATGCAGGAGGGTGAAAGGGGCGCAAGGAATAGAGTGATTTGGAACGATGTGGTATACCGAGGTCGACGTGCTGTCAATGGATTGAACCAAGGGCAAGTGAAGCGTCTGGGGTAAATCATGGAAAATTCTGCGGGGCCTGGATGTGGAAAGGGAGCTGTGGTTTCGGTGCAATATACATGACAGCTAGAGACTGAGTGTAAACGAATGTGGCCTTTGTTGTCTTTTCCTAGTGCTACCTTGCGCACATGCAGGGAGAGGGGGCTGTCATTTCATGTGTGGCGGAGTGGCGACGGGAATGAAAAAGGGCAGACAGAATGAATTATGTACATGTGTATATATGTATATGTCTGTGTGTGTATAAATATGTATACGTTGAGATGTATAGGTATGTATATGTGCGTGTGTGGACGTGTATGTATATACATGGGTATGTGGGTGGGTTGGGCCATTCTTTTGTCTTGTTTCCTTGCGTTACCTCGCTAACGCGAGAGTAAGCGACAAAGTATAATAATATATATATATATATATATATATATATATATATATATATATATATATATATATATATATATATATTTTTTTTTTTTTTTTTTGCGCGCGATCAAGTATATTCGTACGGGTCCACGGAGAAAATTAAACACGACAAGTTCCCAACTGCACTTTCGTGTAATAGTCACATCATCAGGGGAGATGCAATATATATATATATATATATATATATATATATATATATATATATATATATATATATATATATATATATATATATATCCACAGAAAGAGAGGATTCGAACCTTTGCCACTTGCTGTAGTATGTGGAGTGCTTATCCACTCAGCATATACACATATTCCTTAGACAGAGCCAAGAACTCAATGAACTGACCAAAGCCTGAGGGGAGGAAGAGCAGCTGGGTGAATTACGGACCGACTGCAGCGCCCAGGTTTTCGAACCCACAGCACCTCTCTTGTATCTAATCCCTAACTATCGCTTATACATCTAACCCGCGACTGTCACTCTTGCGTATAACTCATGGTCATCACTCATGAGTCAACCTATGACTATGGCTACGGCGTATAACCCATGATAATCTTTCATGCATCTAACCCACGGCTATCTCTCATGCACCTAACCCATGGCTAAATCTCATGCAATTAACCCATGGCTATCTCTCATGCACCTAACCCATGACTAAATCTCATGCATTTAACCCATGGCTATCTCTCATGCACCTAACCCATGGCTAAATCTCATGCAATTAACCCATGGCTATCTCTCATGCACCTAACCCATGGCTAAATCTCATGCAATTAACCCATGGCTATCTCTCATGCACCTAACCCATGGCTAAATCTCATGCATCTAACCCACGGCTATCTCTCATGCACCTAACCCATGGCTAAATCTCATGCAATTAACCCATGGCTATCTCTCATGCACCTAACCCATGGCTAAATCTCATGCAATTAACCCATGGCTATCTCTCATGCACCTAATCCATGACTAAATCTCATGCATTTAACCCACGGCTATCTCTCATGCACCTAACCCATGACTAAATCTCATGCAATTAACCCATGGCTATAACTCATGCTTCTAACCTACATCTAATTCATCTAACCCATGGCTATCACTCATGTTTGTGAGTCATGGCTATCGCTCTTGCATCTAACCCGTGGCTATCGCTCATGCATCTAACCCATGGTTGTCTAGAATACAAGACAAACATATGTAGATTAATATATTGTGTGACACTAAAAGCCCTCAGCTATCCCCACGTAATCTCATATCATGAACGTCATATTGCAAACACGTCAGTAATGCTAATTTTCACACACTGACACACACACACACACACACACACACACCAGTCCTGCCCCTGGCCTGGATAACACGAGCACCCCTAACCCCAGCTTAAACGTCGCCCTGACCTGGAGAGACGACCGATCAGGTCAGGTGTTTCCCCAGGTCAGGTCAGGTCAGTAGCACAAGACCAGATCCATCGGAAGGCATGAATAACACGCCACGGAGACGTGCAAATATCCCATACGCTAACTTAGAAAAACTCGACGCGTTCTTAAGTGTAGTAATGCCACGGTATGCCAGACTGAAGGAAAGATGCGCTCACAAGATCGTTGTACTTCTGCTTGGTCTGACACGGGCCTCTGCTTGGTCCGACACGGGCCTTTTGCTTGGTCCGACACGGGCCTTTTGCTTGGTCCGACACGGGCCTTTTGCCTATAGCGGCCCGTTCCCTGGTTTCTATACATGGTGTTCTGAGATGCAGGCAACTTCTTGTGGAGATGGTAAACTGGACGCGATATATTCATCTGGGAGGTAGGTATTCACCTGTGGTCCGGAGCAGGGGTCCCATATGGTTCTTTTGGGTCTTATGCTCACCAAGAGACGTGGCGGACCTTCATATCAAGATAGAGTTCAGCGAGGCCATACTCCACCCTACTGGGAGTCTGTGTTGGGCTTCCTGGACGAAGAGAGGCACACACTCACATGACAGTCACTTGACGATGATCCTAGTGAAAAATTACTGGCGGTTATAGCACAGGCGACTCTGGCGGGATGTAGGATGATCGATATACTGTAGAATGTTATCATACTAGAGCGTAAACATCCCTGCGGGAGCATACCAGGCTGTAGAAACACCTGTGGGAGCATACCAGGCTTTAGACACCCCTGTGGTAACATACTAAACTGAAGATATTCATATGGGAATATACAAGACTGCAGAAACCCCTGTGGAAACACACTAGACTGTAGACACCCCTGTGGTAACAGACTGTAGACACCCCTGAGGGAGCATACTAGACTGCAAACACCCCTACAGGAACATACTAGACTGTAATCACCCCTACTGGAACATCATAGACTGTAATGACCCCTACTGGAACATACTAGACTGTAATCACCCCTACTGGAACATACTAGACTGTAAACACCCCTACAGGAACATCCTAGTCTGTAGACACCCCTATAGGAACATACTAGACTGTAATCACCCCTACTGGAACATACTAGACTGTAATCACCCCTACTGGAACATACTAGACTGTAATCACCCCTACTGGAACATACTAGACTGTAATCACCCCTACTGGAACATACTAGACTGTAATCACCCCTACTGGAACATACTAGACTGTAATCACCCCTACTGGAACATACTAGACTGTAATCACCCCTACTGGAACATACTAGACTGTAAACACCCCTACTGGAACATCCTAGTCTGTAGACACCCCTATAGGAACATACTAGACTGTAATGACCCCTACTGGAACATACTAGACTGTAATCACCCCTACTGGAACATACTAGACTGTAATCACCCCTACAGGAGCATCCTAGTCTGTAGACACCCTTATATATATTCAACAGTGAAAGATACATGTACACGCCGACTAACTTTATCAATAAACTAGTGGACCAGGAACTGGACGAGTGTCTCCCCAGAGGCTTATGTCGGCCCTAGCGTAAACACCATGACAGTGACGTATGCTTTGACCCACCGAGGTGTGAAGTCTTCGCGAGGGTCAGGGATGGCCGATATCCTGGTGTACACAGCATGACACCGACTGATGAGAGTCCCAGCACAGTCCGTCACCACAGTCCGTCACCACAGTCACCTGGTACGTAGCCATTGCTTGTACAGACAGATACAGGAATAGTACTATACTTACAGCTATGAATGGCATTACCAATCCAATGAACAAGTGCACATGAGACACGTCTACAGTGGAAATGCCTCATCTTCATTATAATAACAAAAGGACACAAGCGTTTGTTTGAAAATGGCAGAGCGGAAGGAGGAGGGATGTTGAAAATGTTTTCCCTCTAAACTCTCCTTAGGGCTGCACCCCTCCAATACTCCACCATCACTTGCTCCACCACTGGTACCAACATTCAAATACATGTCAGCGTCGACTAATGCCATCATTATGAAGCCAAAATGACCTTTACAATCGTGGAATTCTGAGCCGGGATCAGGTGGTACGGCAACAAGTAACAATGTTTTCCATCCAGTGCACCAAACCAACTGGGGAAATTCCACTGAGCGAAATGACTCTCCGCAACTTCCTTCCATTCACTCTATGGGAACTGCATATACACTGGCTGCAACACCTGGTATATAGCCGAGCATACACTTGGTATAATGACTTGACACCAGATTGTGGCTGGTTCTAAACTGGTAACCAAGTGATTTTTAAGATTCGCCCAGAAGAAAATCAATTGTAAGTCAAATGGAAAACAAATTTCCATAAAACTGTAAAGCGTGAACCAACTGCAAATATAAAAAAAAGATAAGTAAATGGGCTCTTGAATATATTGCCGTTTCTCTATTGAAGACAATATCAAATTGATAGGCTGGTGCCCCTAATGTATCTAATTACTATCATCCTCTTGAATCACCCACTTTTTAAGATAAAGATTAAACTGACAACGAAAACTGTTAGTGGGAACATAGATTGTTAGATATGGTAATTACCTGTTGTCAAATATCGATTGTTAAATATGGTAATTACCTGTTGCCAAATATCGATTGTTAAATATGGTAATTACCTGTTGTCAAATATCGATTGTTAAATATGGTAATTACCTGTTGTCAAATATCGATTGTTAAATATGGTAATTACCTGTTGTCAAATATTGATTGTTAAATATGGTAATTACATGTTGTCGAATATCGATTGTTTTTTTTTTTTTTTTTATACTTTGTCGCTGTCTCCCGCGTTTGCGAGGTAGCGCAAGGAAACAGACGAAAGAAATGGCCCAACCCCCCCCCCCCCCTCCCCATACACATGTACATACACACGTCCACACACGCAAATATACATACCTACACAGCTTTCCATGGTTTACCCCAGACGCTTCACATGCCTTGATTCACTCCACTGACAGCACGTCAACCCCTGTATACCACATCGCTCCAATTCACTCTATTCCTTGCCCTCCTTACACCCTCCTGCATGTTCAGGCCCCGATCACACAAAATCTTTTTCACTCCATCTTTACACCTCCAATTTGGTCTCCCTCTTCTCCTCGTTCCCTCAACCTCCGACACATATATCCTCTTGGTCAATCTTTCCTCACTCATTCTCTCCATGTGCCCAAACCATTTCAAAACACCCTCTTCTGCTCTCTCAACCACGCTCTTTTTATTTCCACACATCTCTCTTACCCTTACGTTACTTACTCGATCAAACCACCTCACACCACACATTGTCCTCAAACATCTCATTTCCAGCACATCCATCCTCCTGCGCACAGCTCCATCCACAGCCCACGCCTCGCAACCATACAACATTGTTGGAACCACTATTCCTTCAAACATACCCATTTTTGCTTTCCGAGATAATGTTCTTGACTTCCACACATTTTTCAAGGCTCCCAAAATTTTCGCCCCCTCCCCCACCCTATGATCCACTTCCGCTTCCATGGTTCCATCCGCTGACAGATCCACTCCCAGATATCTAAAACACTTCACTTCCTCCAGTTTTTCTCCATTCAAACTCACCTTCCAATTGACTTGACCCTCAACCCTACTGTACCTAATAACCTTGCTCTTATTCACATTCACTCTTAACTTTCTTCTTCCACACACTTTACCAAACTCAGTCACCAGCTTCTGCAGTTTCTCACATGAATCAGCCACCAGCGCTGTATCATCAGCGAACAACAACTGACTCACTTCCCAAGCTCTCTCATCCCCAACAGACTTCATACTTGCCCCTCTTTCCAGGACTCTTGCATTTACCTCCCTAACAACCCCATCCATAAACAAATTAAACAACCATGGAGACATCACACACCCCTGCCGCAAACCTACATTCACTGAGAACCAATCACTTTCCTCTCTTCCTACACGTACACATGCCTTACATCCTCGATAAAAACTTTTCACTGCTTCTAACAACTTGCCTCCCACACCATATATTCTTAATACCTTCCACAGAGCATCTCTATCAACTCTATCATATGCCTTCTCCAGATCCATAAATGCTACATACAAATCCATTTGCTTTTCTAAGTATTTCTCACATACATTCTTCAAAGCAAACACCTGATCCACACATCCTCTACCACTTCTGAAACCGCACTGCTCTTCCCCAATCTGATGCTCTGTACATGCCTTCACCCTCTCAATCAATACCCTCCCATATAATTTACCAGGAATACTCAACAAACTTATACCTCTGTAATTTGAGCACTCACTCTTATCCCCTTTGCCTTTGTACAATGGCACTATGCACGCATTCCGCCAATCCTCAGGCACCTCACCATGAGTCATACATACATTAAATAACCTTACCAACCAGTCAACAATACAGTCACCCCCTTTTTTAATAAATTCCACTGCAATACCATCCAAACCTGCTGCCTTGCCGGCTTTCATCTTCCGCAAAGCTTTTACTACCTCTTCTCTGTTTACCAAATCATTTTCCCTAACCCTCTCACTTTGCACTCCACCTCGACCAAAACACCCTATATCTGCCACTCTGTCATCAGACACATTCAACAAACCTTCAAAATACTCATTCCATCTCCTTCTCACATCACCACTACTTGTTATCACCTCCCCATTTACGCCCTTCACTGAAGTTCCCATTTGCTCCCTTGTCTTACGCACCCTATTTACCTCCTTCCAGAACATCTTTTTATTCTCCCTAAAATTTACTGATAGTCTCTCACCCCAACTCTCATTTGCCCTTTTTTTCACCTCTTGCACCTTTCTCTTGACCTCCTGTCTCTTTCTTTTATACTTCTCCCACTCAATTGCATTTTTTCCCTGCAAAAATCTTCCAAATGCCTCTCTCTTCTCTTTCACTAATACTCTTACTTCTTCATCCCACCACTCACCACCCTTTCTAAACAGCCCACCTCCCACTCTTCTCATGCCACAAGCATCCCTTGCGCAATCCATCACTGATTCCCTAAATACATCCCATTCCTCCCCCACTCCCCTTACGATTGTTAAATATGGTAATTACCTGTTGTCAAATATCGATTGTTAAATATGGTAATTACCTGTTGTCAAATATCGATTGTTAAATATGGTAATTACCTGTTGTCAAACATCGAAGTGTACGTCGTTCCCAGGTGGTAAAACCTTCTCATTTCCGTATCATTTTTCTATGCGGTGAGTGTTACCAATCGCTTTGTCCAATCCATCTCCTTATTTCCTCTGCTTCACCTAAGGCCAATTCCTTCACTAGCCGATGGTAAACACTCATGTTTCTCTTCGCTGTAACCACGAACGTACCCAAGTACTTTTTTTTTTAACGTATGGTTCTGTTTCACTTCGTTACAGCCATTATGAACTGCAGAATCGCAGCCGTTTGAACATCCGTCGGAGCCATCTTTCTTGTTTACATATGAGACAAGACGCGTTCATGAAACGATAATTTTTGGAGAGACGACGATAAAAGGACGTGGACTAAGTCCCAGTGTGACACCGCCTTTACTTAACCTCTTCAAACGAAGGTTGGATGATGTGTTTATGGGTTCAGGTGGTTGGTTGTTGAGTGGACAGACTCAGGACCTGCCTAGCATGGGCCAATGGGCCTCTTGCAGTGTCCTCACTTGTAATGTTCTTATGTTCCTCGCCATAATCCTACACTTCCAGTACCTCACTGTCTACTGTTATTACCTCACCTGGCATATCCTATCCAGTAAAACACTGTTGTTGTTTTTTTAACGTGTTTTCGTAACCTCTCTAAGCTTTACCATTCCAATAAATTCGTCAGATCACCGCTAAAATCTCCACTCACGATCTCGGTTCAGAGGTGGTGTCTGTCCTTACTCCAACATCAACACACCTATTGCACGCCTCAAGGGCACTGTCTTCAAACTTTGATGTTATGTGGCTTAAGGTCTGTCTCCCTACTACAACCATTTTTCTTTGGTTCGTCAACTGCTCTCCTTATTCTATAGATTCTATAACTTTCTTCGACTATCTAAACTCCTGCCATGAGGCAGTCTCACATTCTCTAACCCGCAAGATGAGATCCTATACCTAAAAGGATTTCAACCTTCACCATTAAGAATGGTTGAACTACTCCCACATGGATGGTGAGGGGACTGAAGCCCTCACATTCATTTTAAATTATCTAGAGCAAGTCATCTCCCATCTTGCCCTTATTCCTAACCACTGTGACCACTCTCCTAATATTTTGGATCTGTTTTTCACCTCTAGTTCATCCTGCTGTAACTACGCAATCTCGCCCACAATTGGTACATCTGATCACACTCTCATAAATGTATCTGTTCTAACGACGCCTCCTCCTCCAGCAGCGCCTTCTAAGCGTAAATACTAGCATTTCAATAAAACTGACTGGAATGACTTACGAAAATTCTTTTCTCTCCTTGAGTAAATCACCGTTTCTTATGTAGCGATGCATAGCCACCTCTCAGCATACATACCTACCTAACCCCTGTCCCCCAAACACCGTCGAGGAGTATAAGGTAGCTAAGCTCCTTAAGACGAGACACGTAACCACAGCCATAGACCTTCCAGGAAAACTATACAAACAATTCTCCAGTGGATTAGCTGCACCGCTAACCGCTATTTTACTCTGTACACATCCCTGTATATTCGTCACCTTGACTATCCAGTTGTGCCTCACTCATGTGTTCATCCCAAGTGTTGAAGGGAAGAATTCGCGGCGCCTATACAGGACTTCTAGTATCTCAACTATTTTGTGCAATGTGAGGTTTCCCAGGTAACGTGGACGTCCCAGTGACACCAAGTATGTTTACTGTTGCGATGACAGATCCATCGAAAGAGAAAAGGAAGCTTAGAGAGAGAGAGAGAGAGAGAGAGAGAGAGAGAGAGAGAGAGAGAGAGAGAGAGAGAGAGAGAGAGAGAGAGAGAGAGAGAGGTGCAGATAGTTTTCGAGGCATTTAAACTGAGTTAGGTACCATCTACACCAAGCGAGATGTCCTGCTCAAGTTGAGTTTTGTGAAGGACGTTTTGCTAAGACGAGATGAAAACAGAGCGAGAGAGGATCGACCACATTTAAAAGATGTAGAGAAATGCAGAGTTCATTCGTAAGTACGTCAGCGTGTTTGGTTATGTGTTAAAGAAAAGAAATTGTTGATAAAACAAGAGAAAGACAGAAACTTGAGAGATGTTATTGTTGGCTGAGAAAGGGGAGGAGGTTCTTCCAACAACAACCAGGGAGACAGATCGGCCAGAGAGGAAGGTGGATATGATGGAGCAAAGAGAAGAGAAGGAACGCAAAAGAGAAGACCTATATAGGGCACTTCTCGAAACTGTCATAAACCGCAGAATATATTCTTGAGACATTTATAAGAAACGTCGATATAACAAACTGTCGAAACCACCATTGCGTCTTAGTTACAACACTAGAAAGATATGGCGTTAATATTGGTGAAAGTGCGGTAATAACGTCGTAGATCTGTGTTTGATATGATGCACAACATACTACACAGTATGATACACTTGTGTCATTATAGTGAATGTTCAAAAGACATTCCCTCCACTTCAGTGCGTCGTACCATTGATTGTCTGATGGGCACCGACATACCTGGAGCATTTCCAATCCTTTTGCAACTGTCAGGAACTCGTAGCCACAATTCATATCGCGCTCGAACCTCCGCAGCATAAAACTGAGTTCTTTATGTGACTCCCCACAAGTAGAAATCAAGAAGATTCATATCTGGTGATGGAGGTGGCCAGGGACTGTGATCACTCCGCCCTATCCAACGGCCAGGATACAATCATCGAAGTATTCCCTCGTCACGCTGATGCACTCTCATGAATGTACCCGACTGGACGGTGCGCTTTGATAGGCACATCTGGTACCACAAGCAAAGTCTGTTCAAGGAGATGCCGACACAAACATTCACTCATCCGCCGCGGTAGTAGATGTGAAGCTGAACACATTATTTCCAATAATGCCAGCCCATAAGTTGGTGGCAGATGAACTCAGGACTGATGGCTATGTAATGAGAGTGACAGTAGAAGAGAAAATGCATTGTTCATCAAGGAAGACGTGCAGCGAGCGCTACGCGTTACCCTCACCCTTTCGCAAGACCTCGTCGAAAGTATTAGTAGGTAGGCAGGTAGTCCCTCCCTCACCTTCATCGTAAGTCAACTACCTAACAAATCCTGGGTAAAAAGGATCATAAGAACGACTTGAAAGACGTAAAGCAAACAGGCTATAAGGGTGTTGTGATATGCGCAGCTAGAAGTATATACCATAGAACGAAACATACCACACTCACTCTTGACAGTGACTGCCTAGGTCAGACCCAACGGGGAATACAGAGTTAATCTCTGGCCATCAGACTTGATCAAAGACGCAAGGACACCAGAACGACTATAGACAAGGCCAGTGACATTAATTCCGTCGCTCAGAAGAAGAAGAAGAAAAAGAAGAAGAAGGAGTAGAAGAAAGAAAAAGAAGAAGGCGTAGAAGAAAGAAGAAGAAGGAGTAGAAGAAAGAAGAAGAAGAAGAAGGAGTAGAAGAAAGAAGAAGAAGAAGAAGAGGAAGACGAAAGAAGAAAAAAAGAAAAGAAGGAAGACTCGGTGATCTTACTCAGCCACATTATCTAATGCAGGTTTACGACACTCCTTTCACGATAGGCCAAGACTTCAGCGACTAGAAATAATGGAAAGTGGAAGGACAGAGATATGTAACGCTAACCCAGCATATGCTATTCTAGCTGCAGAACGCTGGAACAAGCCACCATCAAATGTCGTCAATGGGAAGACTGTTAATACGTTCATATTAGAGCCAGAGAAATATCTCAGTGACGTAGTTATCATTGTCAAAATGTGTGTTCGAATCGGATAAAGACATATCAACATATCTTGTGAACACAATCTCTTTTTTTTCCCCAACCCTGAGCCTCCAGTTTCAGTTACTGGTTAGTTTATCATCACACGAACATCATTCCTATGAATTCTCCGTGTCAGTATTCACTGAAGTCTTTCTTAGCTCTTCTTTTCCTTCCTACGAACTTTTGTGCCGGAGGGAGCAGTGGGTTGAGGGCTGCCTTCTTTGGTATTTGGTCTCGTATCTCCTGCAACATTTGGCCTCCGGCAGATAGCCTCGTCATGGACCATCAGGTCTCTTATCTGTCCTTCCCATGTATTCTCTCTCTCTCTCTCTCTCTCTCTCTCTCTCTTCCAACCCTCTGACTTAAGCAACAATAGGGGGAGATTAGGCTTGCTGGCTTCAGACCTGCATACTCTTATTGCTACTTAAGGTTCAAGTGGCTTATCCCCACTTAAGGTTCAAGTGGCTGGTGAAACACGATAAAGTGGCTTGCCTACAAGCGCATCTGGCATAGAAAGCCGGAACCCAAGTAACACAAGTAAGAGAATATTGTAACGTTTATTGTTGTCATTTATACCCTATATCACCATATACTATACTTGGTGTCTCGTAGGACTCAATCCTCCTGTGCGAGTCGTAATGCTTTTGGATATCAAGGGAAATGTCATGTAGGTTTTCAGATAACCAGCGTAGGACTCAATCCTCCTGTGTGAGTCGTAATGCTTTTGGATATCAAGGGAAATGTCATGTAGGTTTTCAGATCACCAGTGAGCTTTTCGGATGAAGGATCGTATCAAACGTGAGAAGGATCCGTCATGTTGGAAGGATGAACAAAATACATTTCTTCACTGCAAGATAAACGAGCATTTGTTAGATAAGATGATCTACTGCCTTACTCTTTTCTGACACACTTAGTTCTACAGGGAATTCTTCTCGTCTCCCTACGTCCCAAAACAGCTCTTCGCTCTGAAAATGCTCACACAACCATTTTCAAAACTCTGGGTATCTTTTGTGCGACCTATCTTGCATTACCTTTACCCCCAGAAGACATTACCCGTTAAGGAAGGTTTACAGGAGACAAGTATGTCTCCTCTTTGCTTTATAGTCCCGTATATACGAAGATATCGTGCACGTAATCTTCCAGTACGGTCCACCAATAGGCCATTCATCGCGGTAACACCCCCTCCCCATCATCCCCACCTCCCTCTGCACGCACCACCTGAACAGCCATAACTCAGAGGGGTAGGAAAAAAAAAATTCATATTGTCTAGGATCTTCGATCGACTACAAGAGAGAGAGAGGTGGAGGGGTGCGTGTGTGTGTGTGTGTGTCTGCCACCTACGATCGTCTGGTGCCAGAGTCTCCCGTGGGTCATGACACAGATAACCAGGGGATCCCTGACATCTCTACCCTACGTACGACTCTGGCGGTATCAAAACCTTTTCCTCTCGTCCAAAAAACTCGTTGTTTTGGACTGATTTTGCAACACAGTCTCCATGAATGTGTCCACACGCGTCTCGTTCGATGCCCCCTGTCTGTACGCTAGTAGTGGGTATACACCGACCCCTTTGCTCCTTCTTGTCATGGTCAGTTAATCTAAACTGATAGCTTAACACTGTAAGCCGAAGCAGACAGTAAAAATGAGGTACAATGATCACTTTGAAGATAACAACCTGGAGACAGGATTGAGTAGTACCAAATGAAGGACAGTATGGAGGGGAATGATGCTCAGAGATAGAAGACAGTGGATGGAAGAAATAAGGGAATAATGAAAAGTAACAAATACAAGAGCATAGAAGCAGGTGGAGAAAAAAAATGTCAACTTAGAGTGAGAAATAATGGCATCTCAAAGAAGTGAATGAAGAATAAATGAAATGAAAATCGTCAGTAACATATAAAAAAAGAATCCAGAATGATCAGTTTCATATATAAACAAAACGGAGGGTAAACGAATCTTAACCTCTACCAGATGATGAAAATGAACCCCCCAAGATATTATGCGTATACTAACAGATCAATATAACTTAGTATTCAGTACAGGAATATTGAATATATGCATTGTATTTGTCAGTCTGACGAGACTGACAACACAAATGTCGACGAGATCGAAAAAGACATGATGACATTAAGAGATGAACCTCAAGATAACTTAGCACAAAGAAAAAGACAGAATGAATTTGATCTATCTTAACTCAAAAGAAGACAGGGATGACGACAGCTCAAAAAAGATGATATTTCGACCTGTTTATCTGTTACAAGATAACTCACTGAAAGATTTCTGTCTCCCTCTCTTTCAGAGAGAATTTCTTTTAGTATCAACCATACGCAATTTCTTCGACATGAATATTTAGTTATTTTTACAATGCACTGAACGATGTTTACATTAACCACGTCATGGGATGATATATTCCAAAGTACAATTCCTCTGGTAGCAGAATAACTCTTCCCTGCCTCTGTTTTGACTCTGATCCATGATCTTCAATCCGGTGCTATGTTTGTGGTGATTGATATTGTCATTTCATCGCGTCTTAAAAACGTATAAGATCGCTCCCCCTATAAGTCCTCGTCTTATAAGAGAAAATGGGTTCAGTTTTCTGTCTTCCCCCCTGTATGGTTGGGTTGGCAGCCCCGGGACTTCTCTGAAGGTGTTTTCCCTGAACTGTCACTCGACTCTTTGTACTATGGAGACCAGGAGTGTTGAGATGTGGCCTGACCAGCGAAGTGAAGAAGCGCCTATTGTTCCTAGAGTTTTCTGGGGTTTTCTTTTTTCTTTACGTTAGCTGAGACGGTATGGGTAACTGAAGCCCTTATCGAAACCATCTCATTAATGCTCTCTCTCTCTCTCTCTCTCTCTCTCTCTCTCTCTCTCTCTCTCTCTCTCTCTCTCTATATATATATATATATATATATATATATATATATATATATATATATATATTTCATTATTATCATTATCATTATTACTATACTTTGTCGCTGTCTCCCGCGCTAGCGAGGCAGCGCAAGGAAACAGATGAAAGAATGGCCCAACCCACCGACGTACACATGTATATACATACACGCACACACACGCACAGATACATACGTATACATTTCAACGTATACATACACATATATACTCAGACATATACATATACACACATGTACATATTCATACTTGCTGCCATCATCCATTCTCGTCGCCACCCCGCCACACTTGAAATGGCACATCCTTACCCCCCGAGCATGCACGAGGTAGCGCTAGGAAAAGACAACAAAGGCCACATTCGCCCACACTCAGTCTCTAGCTGTCGTGTGTAATGCATCGAAACCACAGCTCCCTTTCCACATCCAGGCCTCACAAAACTTTCTATGGTTTACCCCAGACGCTTCACATGCCCTGGTTCAATCCATTGACAGTACGTCGACCCCGGTGTACCACATCGTTCCAATTCACTCTATTCCTCGCACGCCTTTCACCCTCCTGCATGTTCAGGCCCCGATCGCTCAAAATCTTTCTCTCCATCTTTCCACCTCTAATATGGTCTCCCACTTCTCGTTCCCTCCACCTCTGACAAATATATCCTTTTTGTCAATCTTTCCTCACTCATTCTCTTCATGTGACCAAACCATTTCAATACATCCTCTTCCGCTCTCTCAACCACACTCTTATTATTACCACACATCTCTCTTACCCTTTCATTACTTACTTGATCAAACCACCTCACACCACATATTGTCCTCAAACATCTCATTTCCAACACATCCACCCTCCTGCGCTCAACCCTATCTACAGCCCACGCCTCGCAACCAAATAACATTGTTGGAACCACTACTGCTTCCAACATAGCGTGAGCTAAGTACCCATTTTATTGATCTACCTGTAAGGATGGATGAAAAGCTGGGTAGATTTTGGACCGACTGATGAAACTAGGATTCGAACTCATACGCTGGACCCTGGACGGCTCGTGAATCTGTCATGGTCTGACACGCTAACCACTACACCACGGAGGTTTCTAATCATGCATGCCAACAATGCTTACTCTGTTACCCGTATTCAGGCATAGGTTTTGCATCTGAGGTCGTTATCAGCAACAGCCCCTAAAGGTCCTTCTAAGGTTAATATCAATAACAACCCAAGATCCAACTCTTCTGCCATGTGTGACGGGAATTTACCAGACGTGTCATTCTCACAGACGTGGTTCGTATTGCCGATGTGAATGGCACTGTGATTTTTCTTTGACATACTCGATTGCCGTTTCCCGCGTTAGCGAGGTAGTGCTAGGAACAGACAACGAAAGGCAGTATTCGTTCACATTCATTCTGTCATGTGTAATGCACCGAAACCACAGCTCCCTATGCATATCCAGGCTCGGCAGACCTTTCCATAGTTTACCCCAGCCGATTCATTGCCCTGGTTCAGTCTATTGACAGCACCTCGACCCCGGTATACCACATCGTTCCAATTTGCTCTATTCCGTGCAAACTTTTCACCCTCCTGCATGTTCTAGCCCTGATCACTCAAAATCTTTTTCACTTCACTCCTTCTACTTCCAGTTTGGTCATTCCCTTCTTGTTCCCTCCATTTTTGACACATATGTCCTCTTTGTCAACTTTTCTTCACTCACTCAATCCATGGCAACATACCCTCTTCCGCTCTCTCAACCACATTCGTTTTATTACATCTCTCTTATCCTTTCATTACTTACTCGATCAAACCACCCCAAACCACACATTGTTCTCAAACATCTCATTTCCAACACATCCACCTTCCTCCGCACAATCCTATCTAGAGCCCAAGCCTCGCAACCGTACAATATTGTTGGAACTACTATTCCTTCAAACATACCCATTTCTGCTCTCCGAGATAACGCTCTCTCATTCCCTTCTAGAACCCTCACCCCCTCCCCCATTCTATGACTCACTTTCACTTCCATCGTTCCATTCGCTGCCAAGTCCATTCCCAGATATCAAAAAACTTATATCCCAACTGACTTGTCCCTCTACCCTACTCTTATTCACATTTATTCTCAACTTTCTCCATTTACACACTTTTTCCAAACTCAGTCACCAACTTCTGTAGTTTGTCACTCGAATCAGCCACCAATGCTGTATCATCGGCGAACAACAACTGGCTCACTTCCCAGACTCTTTTATCCCCAGCAGACTGCATATTCGCCCCTCTCTCCAAAACTACTCTTTTATCCCCAGCAGACTGCATATTCGCCCCTCTCTCCAAAACTCTTGCATTTACCTCTCTAATCATCCCATCCATAAACAAACTAAACAACCAAGGGGACATCACACACCCCTCCCGTAGACAGACCTTCACTGGGAACCAATCATTCTCCTCTCTTCCTATTCGTACACATGCCTTACAACCTTGGAAAAACTTTTCACTGTTTTCAGCAGCTTACCTCCCACACCATATACTCTTAAGACCTTCCACAAAGCATCTCAACCAACCCTATCAGATCCATAAATGTCATTTACAAATCCATCTGTTTTTCTAAGTTTTTTTCACACACATTCTTTAAAGCAAACACCTGATCCACACATCCTCTTCCACTTCTAAAACCATACTGCTCCTCCCCAGTCTGATGCTCTGTGCATGGCTTCACCCTCTCAATCAATACCCTCCCACACAATTTTCCATGAATACTCAACAACCTTATGCTTCTTTGGTTTGAACACTCATCCTTATCCCCTTTGCCTCTGTACAATGACATTATACAGGCATTCCGCCAATCATCAGGCACTTCACCATGATCCATACATAAAATGAATATCCCTGCCAACCAATCAACAATACGGTCATCCCTTGTTTTGATAAATTCAACTTGAAATACCATCCAAACCTTCCGTTTTGTCGGATTTCAACTTCCGCAAGGCTTTCCCCACCTATTCTCTCTTCACTGAACCATTCACCCAGACTCTTACTTCGCGCACCACTCCGACAAAAACACCCTACCTCTGCCACTCTATCATCAAACACATTCAACAAACCTTCAAAATACTCACTCCATCTCCTCACTTCTTGACTTAACTACTATCACTTCCCCCTTTCCCCCTTCACCGTTGTTCCCATTTGTTCTCTTCTTTTTTTTCTTTTTTTTTTTTTTGCCGCTGTCTCCCGCGTTTGCGAGGTAGCGCAAGGAAACAGACGAAAGAAATGGCCCAACCCACCCCCATACACATGTATATACATACGTCCACACACGCAAATATACATACCTACACAGCTTTCCATGGTTTACCCCAGACGCTTCACATGCCTTGATTCAATCCACTGACAGCACGTCAACCCCGGTATACCACATCGCTCCAATTCACTCTATTCCTTGCCCTCCTTTCACCCTACTGCATGTTCAGGCCCCGATCACACAAAATCTTTTTCACTCCATCTTTCCACCTCCAATTTGGTCTCCCTCTTCTCCTCGTTCCCTCCACCTCCGACACATGTATCCTCTTAGTCAATCTTTCCTCACTCATTCTCTCCATGTGCCCAAACCATTTCAAAACACACTCTTCTGCTCTCTCAACCACGCTCTTTTTATTTCCACACATCTATCTTACCCTTACGTTACTTACTCGATCAAACCACCTCACACCACACACTGTCCTCAAACATCTCATTTCCAGCACATCCATCCTCCTGCGCACAACTCTATCCATAGCCCACGCCTCGCAACCATACAACATTGTTGGAACCACTATTCCTTCAAACATACCCATTTTTGCTTTCCGAGATAATGTTCTCGACTTCCACACATTCTTCAAGGCTCCCAGAATTTTCGCCCCCTCCCCCACCCTATGATCCACTTCCGCTTCCATGGTTCCATCCGCTGCCAGATCCACTCCCAGATATCTAAAACACTTTACTTCCTCCAGTTTTTCTCCATTCAAACTCACCTCCCAATTGAACTGACCCTCAACCCTACTGTACCTAATAACCTTGCTCTTATTCACATTTACTCTTAACTTTCTTCTTTCACACACTTTACCAAACTCAGTCACCAGCTTCTGCAGTTTCTCACATGAATCAGCCACCAGCGCTGTATCATCAGCGAACAACAACTGACTCACTTCCTAAGCTCTCTCATCCCCAACAGACTTCATACTTGCCCCTCTTTCCAAAACTCTTGCATTCACCTACCTAACAACCCCATCCATAAACAAATCAAACAACCATGGCGACATCACACACCCCTGCCGCAAACCTACATTCACTGAGAACCAATCACTTTCCTCTCTTCCTACACGTACACATGCCTTACATCCTCGATAAAAACTTTTCACTGCTTCTAACAACTTGCCTCCCACACCATATATTCTTAATACCTTCCACAGAGCATCTCTATCAACTCTATCATATGCCTTCTCCAGATCCATAAATGCTACATACAAATCCATTTGCTTTTCTAAGTATTTCTCACATACATTCTTCAAAGCAAACACCTGATCCACACATCCTCTACCACTTCTGAAACCACACTGCTCTTCCCCAATCTGATGCTCTGTACATGCCTTCACCCTCTCAATCAATACCCTCCCATATAATTTCCCAGGAATACTCAACAAACTTATACCTCTGTAATTTGAGCACTCACTGTTATCCCCTTTGTTCTCTTCTTACGCACATTATTTACCTCCTTCCAAAACATCTTTTCGTTCTCCCTAGAGTTTAGTGGTACTCTCTCACCCCAGCTCTCATTTGCCCTCTTTTTCAATCCTTGCACCTTTCTATTGACCCTCTGCGGCTTTCTCTTATATATCTCCCAGTCATTTGCAATCTTCTCCTGTAAGTATCGTCAAGATGCCTCTCTTTCCTCTTTTACTAATAAGTTTACTTCATCCTACCACTCACTACCCATTCTATTCTGCCCACCTCCCACCTTTCTCATGCCACATGTATCTCTTGCACATGCCATTACTGCTTCCCTAAATACACCCATTCCTTACTCACTCCCCTCACATCATTTGCTCTCACCTTTCGCCATTCTACACTCAATATCTCTTGGTACTTCCTCACACAAGACTTCTTTCCAAGCTCACTTACTCTCACCACTCTCATCTCCCGACATTCTCTCCTCTATTTTTGAAAACCTGTACAAATCTTCACCTTCGCCTAAACAAGATAGTGATCAGACATCCCACTAGTTGTCCCTCTCAGCACATTAACATCCAAAAGTCTCTCTTTTATACGCTTATTAATTAACACGTAATCTAATAATGCCCTTTGCCCATCTCCCCTACTCACATACGTATGCTTATGTGTATTTCTCTTTTCAACCCAGGTATTGCTAATCACCATTTTTTCAACACAAATGCACAAGCCTTCACCATTTTCATTCACAACACTGGATACCCCATGTACACTAATCATACCCTCATCTGTCACATTATTAACCTTCACATTTAAAGCACCCATCACTAATACTCGGTCTTGTGCACCAAAACTGCTGACACTCACTCAGCTGCTCGCAAAACACTTGCCTCTCACGATCTTTCTTCTCAAGACCAGGCGAAAAACCACCAATAATCACTCATCTCTCCCTCCATCCACTTTTTAGAATTCACTTCCTTACACTTTATCATACACCCCCACAACTCCAGCTTCAGGAGTAGTGCTACTCCTTCCTTACCTCATGTCCTCTCACCAATCTCTGAAGGCGAGCGGCAGGAGGGAGTTAGGAAATAACTCTTACTACCCAGGACAAAAATTGTGTTACACATTGCTATCTTTGTCTAGGCCTACCATCTGTGTCCTGACGCACCATCAGTATCCTGGCTCACCATCTATGTCCTGGTCCACCATCTGTGTCCCAGCCAACCATCATTCTGTCGGCTCCTTCTTTTAAGTGTCAAGACCCACAGAAAGCCAGGATCGCCTGTATATAGAAAGATGCCCCACTGTAGAGGCGAGTCCAGATGTTTGCTCTGCCATCGCGGTTCAAACGTGTTGAGAGAGAGAGAAGTAACTGCAGGTTACGTTGTTGTCAAGTGGAAGAACAGATCTGGCCGCCACCGGGGCAAACTCCTGCGATGACTCCAATGGAACTTGTTATGTTTGCCTGCCCAACACAAGGGCAAAAAAAAAAAAAAAAAAAAACTTTTACGAGTGGAGATTTTCTCGATGATTTCAAGGGGGACTGTGAAATGATTTCTTTGTCTGGTACTTCCTACCGGACTCACTATTTGCCCGAACACCCTCAGGATATGATATGACGACTTTATTCGTATTTCTTTTCTTTCTTAGTCTACGATATCCGCGTCCAGCGTCATTTATCAGTTTTCTGTTGTTTACCAAACCACCCCTCCACTCAGCGCCCCCGTAATGACCTCTGCTCATTGTCCTGCGTGAGTCGACCTGCTTACTTCCACTGAAGGTGATACTATTGCGAGATACTCCTGGTAACTGTTTCCTCATGAAATTTGAGGCCTGCCGCCAGGCAGATTGTCTCCGTCTTGCCGTGTGGCGTGGGTGACATCCTGTGGCTGATCCAGTCTGCTGGGAAGACGTCTCGCGCCTCCCACAATCCTATTGTGGATCTATGTCGCAGTGACGAATTGCTGGCCAGGCTTCTGAGTGTCTCACTAAAGACGTAGAAACACAACGTCGTCGAGGATCAAATTATGTCTCTGGTCGCCCGGGACACAGCGTTGCGACGCAGGTAATTTCGGGGGTCTTCTCTCGTCGGTACTCGTAGAATGTGCACGTACTCACTCTTCCATTGTCTTCTGAACCGTAGGAGAGGAAATGCAATTAGTCCTCCACTATGAAAGGACAATACCTTGTGGCATCATGCTGTAGACTGTAGGTTCAGGAGTTAGTCTCAGTGGTGTAGGCTGTCTTGTGGCATCAAGCCGTAGACTGTAGGTTCAGGAGTTAGTCTCAGTGGTGTAAGCTGAGTCTTGACCTCAGGGTGAAGCATGAGACAGCCCCAACTGCTCCTCAACCTCTGTGTCTCATTCCTCCTATCGTCCAAGTGGCTATACCAGTTGTGTTGGCCACACACCTCGGCTGCTTCTCGACCAACTTGTTTCTTTTGTTGGATTTCTCCTCCTTGTCTCTCCTCCCTCACCTCAAATGGGAGACTTGTCTTACCCCAAGGTGCCCTCAGGCCTGTGGCTTCGTGCAGGTGCTACATCATCAATACCCAATTCTTGGAATCTGACAGGAACGCTTGACTTAAAGATGATACTAACATTAATGCGGCAAACATCTTTTATCTTCAGTTGATCTGCCACGTCCTCAGAAGCAACGGCTGCGCCTTTGCAGGTAGCCATGACCTTGTCCTTAGTGTCTTGAATCCTTTGAAGCCTTTCACTCGCACGACATCACTGAAAATCTGACATTTTGTGTCTTTCGCGGCTCAAGCTACATTATGAACCGATGGGCCAAGGAGTGTTGCGACACTGCTAATGGAAGTCGATCTTAGCCTTCGAAAGCCCTGGCCTGTTCTTCTAATCGGACTCCCTGAGTTAGGAGGGTCAAACTTCCCTCTACACTGATGTCATCCGCTAGAACTATACTAAGCGACTCGTGGTCAACACTACATCTAACGTCACAGTACCGGTCCTGAGCCAATGGTTCCAGTCTACAGGTTTCAGATCCCTTCTCTCCCTCTCCTCACGCCGATGCTCTTTCTTTCTCTCGTAGTGGACGTATTTCGTCTCTTAATTCCGACACGTACGGCATTTTGGGAAAGGGGAGGGATGTAACCTCGATAAGTTCAACAGCGTCAGATCTAAATTCTACTCACTCCCAACTTTAGATTTAAATACAGTACAAATACATCTCTGCAGTTACGTCCACATGTTGGGCGTAAACCATATTCTCTTGGAAAACCTTCTTAACGAACACCTCCAAGTCTGCTTTCCAGAAGCAGGTGGTGTTGTATAAGTGTTGCAAGTATTCATCTTTTATTTCCTAAGCAGCAAATCCATGTCTAGAAGGGGTTCCGTCTGTCCTAGTAGCGAGTACTGCTGGCATAACTGAAGTGGCTCATCTCCCAACACTTTTAGCCAGGGTGGGATCAGAAGCCTTCAGCCTTATAACCTCTTCTGCCGACGTGATGTTGCCTCCCATCTTTGTACTGTAGGTCAGTCATCTCTACTCTTGTGAGCTGCCTGCAGGTGTTCCAGCTCCTGAGACTTGGACGCATGGCACACGTCTGGCTGGTGCTTCCTATAGTTTCTGTGAAAAAACCCATCCACACGAAGATTGACCGTAAAATCAACCGGATACTGAAGTCTGTACATGAGTAGAGCTGCCAGATACTGAGGTGACACTGTTTTCTTCCCTCATCATATAACTTGCCACCGTAAACGAGTTGGGTCTAGAAACAGCTGAGCAGCGGCCCAGGTTGATCCCTCACTGCTGCTCCTGCTGTTTTGTGTTGCGTACTATCCTAACTTCCATGCGAAATGGCTAGGCTTAGAGACATTCTCTTGCCTGTCTTGATGGCTTGTTTAAAAACGTCAGCGTTAACTTGTCTATTTCTTGGTCAAGAGGAGGTATACTCCTAGAGAGAGGTAGTATGTCCATCGAGTATGTTAATGGTGAGTGTGGTTCGCCTCCAAGGCTGGTGGTGGGAGGTATACTGATGTGGGGATGTAGGCACTATCCAGGTTTATTATACACAAACACAACTGAGTAGATGGTCTTCTCTTGCTTAGGTCTGGGCCTGAGCTTCCTTCGTCTGCCTTACAGTGATCCGGTGGGCAACATGCCCCGGTGGGCAACATGCCCCGGTGTGCAACATGCCCCGGTGGGCAACATGACCCGGCGGGCAACATGCCCCGGTGTGCAACATGCCTGGGTAGGCAACACGCCCCAGTGGGCAACATGACCTGGTGGGCAACATGACCCGGTGGGCAACATGACCCGGTGGGCAACATCTCCCGGTGGGCAACATGACCCGGTGGGCAACATGACCCGGTGGGCAACATGACCCGGTAGGTCAACATGCCCCGGTAGGCAACATGCCCCGGTGTGCAACATGCCTGGGTGGGCAACACGCCCCAGTGGGCAACATGACCCGGTAGGTCAACATGCCCCGGTAGGCAACATGCCCCGGTGTGCAACATGCCTGGGTGGGCAACACGCCCCAGTGGGCAACATGACCCGGTAGGTCAACATGCCCCGGTAGGTCAACATGCCCCGGTGTGCAACATGACCCGGTAGGTCAACACGCCCCAGTGGGCAACATGACCCGGTAGGTCAACATGCCCCGGTAGGTCAACATGCCCCGGTAGGTCAACATGCTCCGGTAGGCAACATGACCTGGTGGGCCACTTCTGTGACCTGGTTGGCCACTCAGGCACATTATTCCATCCAAAACCATCGTCGAAAATCTACACAAGTTTTGACAGCAGTCATTCAGCGACCATTACTTTCGGGATTGTTTGGTGACTGCCATCATAACAGTGTCACAAGTGTCCCCACACAGTAGTAGTGGGGGCCAGCCAGCCAGCCAGCCAGCCAGCTAGCCAGCGACCAATCATCCAGGATCTCTCACCTGGATTGCTCCCGAGTTAGCTAACACAGTGACAGCCCTCGGCTCTGTCTGCGTGCCTGTAGGGCCTCGCCACCACTGTCACTCTCAGTACTTCAGCTCAACCCAGTGTTTTGAGCAGTTGCCCCCTCATCAAGCTTTCTCAGCAGCTCGGCCACGGTAAACGCCACTCACTTCCTCATGCTACACTGGGAGGGAATGCCCCTCAAGCTTTCTCAGCAGCTCGGCCACGGTAAACGCCACTCACTTCCTCATGCTACACTGGGAGGGAATGCCCCTCAAGCTTTCTCAGCAGCTTGGCCACGGTAAAACGCCACCACTCACCTCCTCTTGCTACACTGGGAGGGAATGCCCCTCAAGCTTTCTCAACAGCTTAGCTACGGTAAACGCCACTCACTTCCTCTTGCTACACTGGGAGGGAGTGCCCGCCCTTCCCTCATACCATCCAAACCAACAGTTGAGGAACTGGTGTATAGACACTACGTAACATCATACCACGGGCTCCTCCAACAATGAAGTAGCCAGCGGAGGTGAACACACACCGTACACCCATGCCAGACGTACGTAAGGCATCAGGAGCCATCGGGAAGAGGTGCAACTACCATCAACAAGGAGTTATAAGGACTACACAAAGGAATTCAAAGAGTAGAAGACCATTTGGTCCTTCTTGAGGCTGTTTGTGGCGGTGGAAGAAAAGTCACTGATCATGTGAGTGGTGGACTGGAAGCGAAAGGTTTATTAAGGTTCTCCTTAAACGTATTCATGGTCCTGTTTTCGACCATTCGAACTGGTAAGTCATTACGTGTGTCAACATTCCCGTAAAAAGAGAAATGTTTCTCGCCCAAATCGAGGTAAAACTGCAAGTATAAATAGACGAATCCAGTCTTATGTAGCTGCGTAGATCGGGATGATATCGTGGTCTTGAAGCTGCGTAGATCGGGATGATATCGTAGTCTTGAAACTGCGTCGATCGGGATGATATCGTAGTCTTGAAGCTGCGTAGATCGGGATGATATCGTAGTCTTGAAACTGCGTCGATCGGGATGATATCGTAGTCTTGAAACTGCGTAGATCGGGATGATATCGTAGTCTTGAAACTGCGTAGATCGGGATGATATCGTAGTCTTGAAGCTGCGTAGATCGGGATGATATCGTAGTCTTGAAGCTGCGTAGATCGGGATGATATCGTAGCCTTGAAACTGCGTAGATGGGAATGATATCGTAGTCTTGAAACTGCGTAGATCGGGATGATATCGTGGTCTTGAAACTGCGTCGATCGGGATGATATCGTAGTCTTTGATGATTTGGAATACCTATATTAGATCACCTCTCAACTTTTTCCTTTTTTTTAAGCTAAATTAATTCAATTGCTTTCATCGGCTCACATAGGATTTGATTTTCAGTCGGGAATCACCTTGGTAGCCCGATGCTGTATTGTCTCCAATCTGCCCAATAGATGTCGTTTCTTTTCTTTTTTTTAGCAAGTTAAGTGATCCAAACTGAAAAGGATATTCAAAATGGGGAATTCGAATCGAAAGGTCTATCCATGAATCCAAAGATTTTTGTTTTCCCCCATTCTTAATGCTTCTGTGTGTAATGCTAGCTTGGCTTTCGGTCACCAGAGATCATTACATCGAAGTCTTTTCTTTTATTTTCTTTTTCGTAGATCAACAGAATTCGTACTGGAGCTTGTGCGCTGGTTTTCACAATCATTTCGTAATACTCTGATCTTTTTTTTTTAATATAATGAAATCTATTGCCATCTTTGTGTGCGAGGTAGCGCTAGGAAAAGACAACAAAGGCCCCATTCGTTTACACTCAGTCTCTAGCTGTCATGTAATAATGTCCGAAACCATAGCTCCCTTTCCACATCCAGGCCCAACAGAACTTTCCATGGTTTACCCCAGACGCTTCACATGCCCTGATTCAATCCATTGACAGCACGTCGACTCCGGTATACCACATCGATCCAATTCACTCTATTCCTTGCCCGCCTTTCACCCTCCTGCATGTTCAGGCCATGATCACACAAAATCTTTTTCACTCCATCTTTCCACCTCCAATCTGGTCTCCCACTTCTCCTCGTTCCCTCCACCTCCGACACATATATCCTCTTGGTCAATCTTTCCTCACCCATTCTCTCCATGTGCCCAAACCATTTCAAAACACCCTCTTCTGCTCTCTCAACCACGCTTTTTTTATTTCCACACATCTCTCTTACCATTACATTACTTACTCGATCAAACCACCTCACACCACATATTGTCCTCAAACATCTCATTTCCAGCACATCCACCCTCCTGCGCACAACTCTATCCATAGACCACGCCTCGCAACCATACAACATTGTTGGAACCACTATTCCTTCAAACATACCCATTTTTGCTTTCCGAGATAATGTTCTCGACTTCCACACTTTCTTCAAGGCTCCCAGGATTTTCGCCCCCTCCCCCACCCTATGATTCACTTCCGCTTCCATGGTTCCATCCGCTGCCAGATCCACTCCCAGATATCTAAAACACTTTACTTCCTCCAGTTTTTCTCCATTCAAACTTACCTCCCACTTGACTTGACCCTCAACCCTACTGTACCTAATAACCTTGCTCTTATTCACATTTACTCTTAACTTTCTTCTTTCACACACTTTACCAAACTCAGTCACCAGCTTCTGCAGTTTCTCACATGAATCAGCCACCAGCGCTGTATCATCAGCGAACAACAACTGACTCACTTCCCAAGCTCTCTCATCCACAACAGACTGCACACTTGCCCCTCTTTCCAAAACTCTTGCATTCACCTCCCTAGCAACCCCATCCATAAACACATTAAACAACCATGGAGACATCACACACCCCTGCCGCAAACCTACATTCACTGAGAACCAATCACTTTCCTCTCTTCCTACACGTACACATGCCTTACATCCTCGATAAAAACTTTTCACTGCTTCTAACAACCTTCCACAGAACATCTCTATCAACTCTATCATATGCCTTCTCCAGATCCATAAATGCTACATACAAATCCATTTGCTTTTCTAAGTATTTCTCACATACATTCTTCAAAGCAAACACCTGATCCACACATCCTTTACCACTTCTGAAACCACACTGCTCTTTCCCAATCTGATGCTCTGTACATGCCTTCACCCTCTCAATCAATACCCTCCCATATAATTTCCCAGGAATACTCAACAAACTTATACCTCTGTAATTTGAGCACTCACTCTTATCCCCTTTGCCTTTGTACACTGGCACTATGCACGCATTCCGCCAATCCTCAGGCACCTCACCATGAGTCATACATACATTAAATAACCTTACCAACCAGTCAACAATACAGTCACCCCCTTTTTTAATAAATTCCACTGCAATACCATCCAAGAGCCACTTCAGCCCTAAGACTGCGTCACGCCACTTTCTACGTCTAACCATACAGAGAACTTGACCCTGAATTACGACTCTTTGTTTATGGCTACTTTTTGATCTGATTTTCGTCAATATCATCTGTGGATTCATGTGAACCCGCACGCTCCTCCTGTGTGTAGTAACGGTATGGGTTCACACGGTGGGTCTCCCGTCACACGCTCCTCCTGTGTGTAGTAGCGGTATGGGGTCACAAAGGTGGGTCACGGTGGGTCTCCCGTCACACGCTCCTCCTTTGTGTGACGAACCTTCCTCCCTTCTTTTGTTTTCTCTAAGAAACTTTATCAAATGCTCTTTGAACATCGAAACTGATAACGTCATTTGCTTTACTTCTAAGTCGTCCAATGATATCACAAAAGAAATAAAGCAGGTTTGTTAGACACGAGAGATGGCGTCGAAAAAACTAACACCATCCAGAGAATCATTTCTTTGAAGTAGTGGTTCTGTAAATGGTCGACTTCCTTAGGCTGACTGATGGCTGCCATGCGTCTGCCAGCAACAGACTTTGACTGGACGATAATTTCCCGGGCATTGATATGTGACCATTTTCGAGTACCGGGCTTACCTCGTCAAACTTCCATTCCTCTGGAACATTTCCCGTCCCATTAAGAATTCGAATTAACTATTTCATAGTCGTCCTTTCATTATCGTTTTCCCTTTGATAAATGTTAAATAACCTGGAATCCCTCATTTGTATACTTTTGAGTCCATTTATTGATAATATCCTCAGTTATTACGTCAAGATGTTATAGAGCGTTTGGAAACTGGATTCGGGACATGGGGTGCGTCTCCAGTCGTAAAAACAGATGCAGAAAAAAGAAAATATTGAAGATCTTTACTATGCCTTCATTGTCTTGAAGTCACTGTTTTTTTATAATCAATGGACCAACTGTCTAAAATAAAGCCACCGTTTTCTATAATCAATGGACCAGTTGTCTTGAATAAAGCCACCGTTTTCTATAATCAATGGACCAATTGTCTTGAATAAAGCCACCGTTTTCTATAATAATCAATGAACCAATTGTCTTGAATAAAACCACCGTTTTCTATAATCAATGGACCAGTTATCTTGAATAAAGTCACCGTTTTCTGTAACCAATGGACCAATTGATTGGGTAAGACCGACTCTCTTGTTTCTACCATAACTGTAAAACTACAATGGATCTTTTTTAATTGTTATTTCGGCAATATACGCATAAATATCTTTCTATCTCTATGCTCATTCTTATATTCTTTGTCGTGCTGGCTAACAGATGTTTTTGAAGTTTGTTATCCGCTGTTCTCCTAAATAACAGGTCCTTGTTTATGTTATCATTTCACTTATCTCGGCTACGTTGTGGAATAAGGCTCTGTGTGTGTGTGTGTGTAATCTTTTAGCACTTCTTCGATCAGTTTAATGGAAGGTTTTCTCCAAGCTACGTATGTCCATGTCGATTTCATGATCGATATGGACCCAGATTTACGTGTCAAGAGCAAATGCAAAGATACTTAAAATGTGCCAGGCTAAAAAAAAAAAGAGAAATTCTTTGATTTTTTGTGTGACTTTTATGTTCAGTAACATATGAGTTGAAAGTCAACTCAAACGTAGTCTTGATTTCTGTGTGACTTTAATGTTCAGTAACATATGATTATGAGTTGAAAGTCTACTCAAACGTAGTCTTGATTTCTGTGTGACTTTAATGTTCAGTAACATATGATTATGAGTTGAAAGTCAACTCAAACATATTCTTGATTTCTGTGTGACTTTAATGTTCTGTAACATATGATTATGAGTTGAAAGTCTACTCAAACGTAGTCTTGATTTCTGTGTGACTTTAATGTTCAGTAACATATGATTATGAGTTGAAAGTCAACTCAAACGTAATTTGTCTATTGTTACTCGTTCCAAACAATTTTCTCTCCAATTTCAACATCACGAGCGAGATCTTCATTTGTTGCCTGAACGAAAATCTCTTTGTTTTCTCTACTGATCATAATAAGGCACTAGGTAAGAGTCCACACGTTCGAAGCTACAGAGAAGGGATTCGATCCCTCGACCCCACCTTTACCCACAACGCATCATCCACCAAGGTGTCTAAGTCTCCCACTATGATGATCGAATCAGGTTCATTACAAATATTTGCTAAAGGATCACAAAGTCTTTCGTCCACTCCTGGAGGCTATACAAAGGGGGCTTATGAACGATAACTTATGAAAATGTTAATGTTAATAGTAGTAGTGATAATGATACTAATGATAATGATAATGATGATAATGATAATGATGATAATGATATTATACGATCCTTTGATTCACAGATTCTCAGCCTGCGGAACATATGCCAACACTGGTCCCCAGCCGGTGGTACACGTGCCATCACTGGTCCCCAGCCCGTGGTACACGTGCCAACACTGGTCCCCAGCCGGTGGTACACGTGCCATCACTGGTCCCCAGCCCGTGGTACACGTGCCAACACTGGTCACCAGCCGGTGGTACACGTGCCAACACTGGTCCCTAGCCGGTGGTACACGTGCCAACACTGGTCATCAGCCGGTGGTACACGTGCCAACACTGGTCACCAGCCGGTGGTACACGTGCCAACACTGGTCATCAGCCGGTGGTACACGTGCCAACACTGGTCACCAGCCGGTGGTACACGTGCCAACACTGGTCACCAGCCGGTGGTACACGTGCCAACACTGGTCACCAGCCGGTGGTACACGTGCCAACACTGGTCACCAGCCGGTGGTACACGTGCCAACACTGGTCACCAGCCGGTGGTACACGTGCCAACACTGGTCACCAGCCGGTGGTACACGTGCCAACACTGGTCACCAGCCGGTGGTACACGTGCCAACACTGGTCCCCAGCCCGTGGTACACGTGCCAACACTGGTCACCAGCCGGTGGTACACGTGCCAACACTGGTCCCCAGCCGGTGGTACACGTGCCAACACTGGTCCCCCGCCGGTGGTACACGTGCCAACACTGTCACCAGCCCGTGGTACACGTGCCAACACTGGCCACCAGCCGGTGGTACACGTGCCAACACTGGCCACCAGCCGGTGGTACACGTGCCAACACTGGTCATCAGCCGGTGGTACACGTGCCAACACTGGTCACCAGCCGGTGGTACACGTGCCAACAATGGTTGGCACATGTAGTGAGGTTAGCGGTGTTGTGCTAATAATGCAAGGTTAGCGGTGCTGTGCTAACAATGCAAGGTTAGCGGTGTTGTGCTAATAATGCATGGTTAGCGGTGCTGTGCTAGTGTAATTAGGTTGTCCTTTCTGTACCATCGTAGTGAGTATGGTGATGCTGTTGTCAAAATGTAGCAAGAGTGGCGGTGTATGCTATCGCTGTGGTTCCTCAGTTCTTCGTCTATGGTCTGAAAGAGACGATCTTCGTCTATGGTCTGAAAGAGACGATCTAACTCTATAACTAGGAGTATTAACTCCTCTTGGAACCACCTATTCATCATTGCTATGATCAAAATCCCGTCTGTCAGTCTCAGTTCTCTTCTCTCACCCCTTTTTGTGTGTCCTCTTTAGACACGGATGTAGAATCCAATCAGTGTACCATATTTCGAGTCTTCCATTCCCAGCGATGGCGTATCGGGCTCTGGGTGTGATCAGCCATGTATTGTTACAGCTACAACTTCGAGAAAACATTCCAGAGACGCATATCTTCATGTGTCTCTCTCTCTATCTCCATGATGTGAACGTAAATTCCTCCCGGTCTATACGCGCGTGAATGAAGTTCCCTTTAAGCCTTGACCATCCATGAGGTGTGTGTGTGTGTCTCGTTGCTTCCTTCAACCATCTTATTTGTGCCTTCCGTGTGTGCACAATGTAGCTGATCTGGTCCACTGTCGTCTTTTTAACGACTGTAGAATTATCAGTACTCCTTTCTTATGGTAATTCTTTCCATTAGATACGACTGGAAGCGGGGGGAACTGGGTCGTCCAATGACATTTCTAGAATCTAATATCATCTTGTACCAACAGAGTAAAACCCACTCTCTCCCTCCCTGCCACTTGTGCCTTGCTTGTCCCTCCTTGCTGCTGTGAGCACCTCTGCCACATAGACTGATCAACACTATACCTACTACCTCTGTGTGAGGGACAAGTGGTGGGGACTTTGGACGTGTAGGGGTGTTGGTAGCGCGTGGGGACCCTGTGTGTGCGAGGATGGTTGGTAGTTGTGGGGACCCCGGGGTATGTGAGGACAGTGGCAGGGGGTGTTGGTTGTGGGGACCTCAGGGGTGTATGATGGTGATGGTGATTTAGTTCGTGTTGTGGTGGTGGTGATGGGAACTCGTAGCTTGGTGTGGTGTGGCTGTGGTAGGAACGTGGAGTGTGTGAGGGTGATGTTGGTGGAGACTCGGGTGTGCGTGAGGTGGTAGTAGTAGTGGTGGTGGAGGGGGAGGTGTTAGTGGGGGGGGAGATATTGGTGGGGGAGGTGTTGGTGGGGACTTGGGTTGTGCAAAAGGTGATGGCGAATATGGTAGTGGTGGTGAGGAGATAATGTTGGTGGGGACTCAAGGTATGCGTAGATGGTGGTGGGGAGTCGGGCTGTATCGAGGTGGCAGCGTTGGGAGACTCGGGTATGTAAAGGTGACTATGATAGAAGTGGTGATAGGGAAATTACTGGTGGGGGGGACAGTGGTGGTTGTGATGGTGGTGAGGACTCGGTGTGTGTGTATGTGTGTGTGTGTGTGTGTGTGTGTGTGTGTGTGTGTGTGTGTGTGTGTGGTGAGGACTCGGTGTGTGTGTGTGTGTGTGTGTGTGTGGTGTGTGTGTGTGGTGAGGACTCGGTGTGTGTGTGTGTGTGTGTGTGTGTGTGTGGTGTGTGTGTGTGGTGAGGACTCGGTGTGTGTGTGTGTGTGTGTGGTACCCACTGGAGATGGGGCAGCCAACCTTGTGTGTGTGTGTGGGGTACCCACTGGAGATGGGGCAGCCAACTTTGTGTGTGTGTGCGGTACCCACTGGAGATGGGGCAGCCAACTTTGTGTGTGTGTGTGTGTGTGTGTGGTACCCACTGGAGATGGGGCAGCCAACTTTGTGTGTGTGTGTGTGTGGTACCCACTGGAGATGGGGCAGCCAACTTTGTGTGTGTGTGGTACCCACTGGAGATGGGGCAGCCAACCTTGTGTGTGTGTGGTACCCATTGGAGATGGGGCAGCCAACTTTGTGTGTGTGTGTGTGGTACCCACTGGAGATGGGGCAGCCAACTGTGTGTGTGTGTGGTACCCACTGGAGATGGGGCAGCCAACTTTGTGTGTGTGTGTGTGGTACCCACTGGAGATGGGGCAGCCAACTTTGTGTGTGTGTGTGTGGTACCCACTGGAGATGGGGCAGCCAACTTTGGGAGGGTGGCTGGGCCAGCAGCAGCATCTGGTCTGTGGGAAACGGTCAATAGCGTCTTGCCTGCCGGCCCGGCTCGCTCTACTGGCGCCGCTCTGGCCCCACTGCTGCACCCCACACACACCTGCACCCCTTCATGCACATCTCCCCCCCAGCCAACCCCTCAGATCAATGGTCAAGACACACACACACACACACACACACACACACACACACACCACACACAAACCTCCAGGAAAAATGTCAAAATTTTCCAACGGCACAATTTTAGGAAATTAAGAAAAAAAAGTAAGATTCTTCTATGACTGGTCTTGTCAACATGATGTAGTAGTCAGAAACATGACAAATGTCCTACCATGTGATGTAGTGGTCAGAAACATGACAAATGTCCCACCATGTGATGTAGTGGTCAGAGACACGACAAATGTCCCTCCATGTGATGTAGTGGTCAGACACACGACAAATGGCCCTCCATGTGATGTAGTGGTCAGAGACATGACAAATGCCCCTCCATGTGATGTAGTGGTCAGAAACATCAAAATGTCCATGTGATGTAGTGGTCAGAAACATCACAAATGTCCATCCATGTGATGTAGCGGTCAGAAACACCACACAAGTCCCTCCATGTGATGTAGTGGTTAAACACACGACAAATGGCCCTCCATGTGATGTAGTGGTCAGAAACATCACACATGTCCCTCCACGTGATGTAGTGGTCAGACACACGACACATGGCCCTCCCTGCAGATAACCACCATGTGATGCATTCTGGCGATGGAGATACTAAACTCAGACATCAAACATTTGGTGAACCATCATTACAGAGAGGAAGAGTTCGGGGTGATGATCAGAACTGACGTGGGATGCAAGAGGAAATAAAGTTGTCTGTATGTAATAAAGGAAAGAGTTTGATTGGTATTATAGCCAAAGCTATCCCTTTATAACACGACACACAGGTACTTTCTCTTTCCAACACCTTACGTATTCCATATTCAGAATACGCTGGTTACCTCTGGTCAACAAACTTGATCCAAACCGAAGAAGAACGAATGCAAAAAGTAACGGAACAGTTTCTTTACTGAGAAAGAAACATTATGGAAAATCACACTAGGGTCATGAATCACACTGGAGGCCATAAATCACACTGGAGGCCATAGATCACACTGGAGGCCATAAATCACACTGGAGGCCATAAATCACACTGGAGGCCATAAATCACACTGGAGGCCATAAATCACACTGGGGGCCATAAATCACACTGGAGGCCATAATCACACTGGAGGCCATAGATCATACTGGAGGCCATAGATCACACTGGAGGCCATAAATCACATTGGAGGCCATAAATCACACTGGAGGTCATAAATCACACTGGAGGCCATAAATCACACTGGAGGCCATAGATCACACTGGAGGCCATAAATCACACTGGAGGCCATAGATCACACTGGAGGCCATAAATCACACTGGAGGCCATAGATCACACTGGAGGCCATAAATCACATTGGAGGCCATAAATCACACTGGAGGCCATAAATCACACTGGAGGCCATAAATCACACTGGAGGCCATAAATCACACTGGAGGCCATAAATCACACTGGAGGCCATAAATCACATTGGAGGCCATAAATCACACTGGAGGCCATAAATCACACTGGAGGCCATAAATCACACTGGAGGCCATAAACCACACTGGAGGCCATAAACCACACTGGAGGCCATGAATTAAATGCTATCAACCTTTAACAATAGTTTTCCATAACACATGAAATATAACTGGCGATCATTTGTTCGCGTTCGGTAGCAACAACACGAAGTTATAGTGAAGAAAACGTTACGAAAATTTGGGTAAAAGTTCACTTGGACAAAAGAGTTACAGATCACTAGATCACACTTCCATCAGATACTGTATGAGAGAAGATTGCCAATAGATCTCAACTACGACAGATAGATAACTTAATGATATCAATATTTTGTGAGTAAGGCTGTTCAAGAAAAATAGTATTTCATCTTTGTTTTTCTTTGCACATTTGGCGCTAGGATGTCTCGTCTTCAGACCATGCAATAGTTGTAATTCATTCAGACCGTGTTCTCCAACTAGACCGTGTTCTCCAACCAGACCGTGTTCTCCAACCAGACCGTGTTCTCCAACCAGACCGTGTTCTCCAAACAGATCGTGTTCTCCAACCAGACTGCGTTCTTCATTCATCAATTCCCATGTTAGCAAAATCTTCGTATAGGCACACGGTGTTCTCTGCCATCTGACACACCGGAGGGAGTGGAGGGTGGTGGGGCGTTTGCTTTCACTCTTCTGTGTCCATCCAAGAGACAACCCTCGTCATAGACCATCAGGTCTTTTGGTATTTGTCTTTCCAGGTACTCGTGAATTTGCTTCTCCCCCCGTACACTTCCCCCTCCCTCAGCAGCGCATCTCCCATCTCCTCCTTCGTCAGTGCACCTTCCCTCCCTCACCAGTGTACCTCCAATCTCTTCTCCACTCGTGCCTCTCCCTTCTCAATCGTTCACTACTCCTCCCTACTCGTGCATCTCTCCTCCCCACTCATGTACCATTCCTCCCCACTATCGCATCTCTCGTATACGTTTCCTTCCCTACCGTTGCACTTCATTTCCCTCACACAAGTACCTTCCCTCCACCACCCATGCACCTTCCGATCCTCACCCGTGCATCTGTGTTCCTTTTCCCCTCATTGGTACACCTCTCCACAACTGTGGTCCTCTTCTCTCCCACACACTAAGCTCTCCACAATTGTCATCACCCCCTCTCCCCACACGTGCACCTCTCCATAACTGTGGTCCTCTCCTCCCCAACATACGCAGCTTACCACAAATGTGATCCTCCTCTCTCCACACATGCAACTCTCCACAACTGTGGTCCTACTCCTCTCTGCAGATGCAACCCTTCACAAACTGTGTTTCTCCTCTCCCTCACACATACACCTCTCCACAGCCATCGTCACCCTCGCCCCACACGTGCACATCTCCACAACTGCTGTCCTCTACCGAACACACGCACGTCTTCACCACTGTGGTCTTCCTCTCCATCACACACGCGCAGCCTTACACATTGGAACCTAAAACAAAGTTGGTGACCTAAACCTATGGAAGCAGTGCACAGAAGCAGTTTAAAGGGTGAACCAAATTCTTAGATTCATAGGTAGGGCCTTCGAATTTAAGTCCAAGGGTATCAACTTAACATTTTACAATCTATTGGCTCGTTCACATCTTGAATAATGTGTTCAGTTTTGATCACCTTGACAAAAAATAGACAGACAGGAAGGAACGAGTACAGCGTCGAGCTATCAAGATAATTCCAGACTGAGAAACAAATTCTGAGAGAGCAGATCAAACGACTTGAATCTACTTAGCTTAGACAGGAGAAGGTTCAGAGGTGATCTAATACAAGTATTCAAAATGATCAAAGGCTTTGATTTTCTTGATCTATCACGTTACTTAAGACTTGATTCCATTGATTTCTCTTGCAGTAATAGATACAAACTCGTGGACAAAACGCTTTTCTTCAAATAGGGCAAAGTACCATTTCTTCAAGACCACGAATTGTATTTTTTGCTGACTTTACTCCCAAGACATTTCCAAATTATTCTTCCCCTTCACCATTGAGCTTAGTTTTACTTAAGAGCCAGAACATCTAGGTTTCTTTCCACAAACATACCCTCCTTTGTGACACTGACAACTTCCAGGTTATTTTCTTTGAACTATCTGTATACCTTCTGGCTTTTAACACCCAAATCTTTACATTTCTGATATCTTCCACTATCACAAACAGCCTTGAAAGGCCCCATCGGTCTGTTGTGTATACATTCCTCTTCCTTTACGTGCACCTCTCCACAACTATGGTTCCCTTGTCCTGCACATTTGCACTTCTCCTTTCTTTCGGTCTTACTCTCTCCACACATGCATCTCTACAGAGCTGTGGTCCTCTCCCCTACACGTAACCTTTCCACACCTGTGGCCCTTCTCTTCCCACACGTGAACCTCTATACACTTAAGGTCCTCCTCTCCCCACATGTGCACCTCTGTAAAACTGTGGCCCTCCTTTCCCCACACATGATCTATCCACAACTGCTGTCCTTCCCTGCCAACACACGAACATCTCCGCAACAAGGTCCTCATTTCCCCACAGGGAATGTAGTCCTCCTCTTCCACACACTTGCAGCTCTTCACAGCAGTGGTCTTCCTCTCCCCACGCGTGCATCTCCACAGATATGTTCCTCTTCTCTCCCACAAATGTAGCTCTCCACAAATGTGGTCCTCCTCTTCCCCCACGCTTGCACCTTTACACACCTGTGGTCCTCTTCTCCCTCATACATGCACCTCTCCATGCCTGTGGTCCTTCCCATCCCCACACATGCACTTCACATCTTTGGTCCTCCTCTCCCCTACACTTGCACCTCACTACAACAGTGGACCTCCTCTCCCCCGCACATGAACATCTTCACAGGTGTGGTCTTCCTCTCCCAACCTGTGCACCTCTCCACAATTGTGGTCCTCTTCTCTCCAAACACGCAGCTCTCCACAACTGTGGGCCTCCTATCTCCACACGTACACCATTCTATAACTGTGGCTCTCCTCTCCCCACACATACAGCTGTTCACAATTGTGGTCCTCCTTTCCCCACATATGTACGTCCACAATTCTGGTTGATCTCTCCCCACGCGTGCACCTCTCCACAACTGTTGTCCTCATGTCCCTCTCATATGCAGCTTTCCACAACTTTTGACCTCTCCCCACACATGTACCTCTCCACAACCGTGGTCCTCCCATCCTTCACACGTGCACCCCCCCACAAATGATGTTCTTTTCTCCACAAGTACAACCACTGTGGTCCTCCTCTGCCCCACAAATGTACCCCCGCACCTCCTCCTCTCTCTCAGCGCGCCTCTACACAGATGTGCGCCAACGCTGGTGTGCACACATCCCTTAAGGACAGCCACGGGACGTGAAGTGGTCGTCCTGTGTTCGCTGGGAGCCGTCCAGCCGAGTGGATTTTGCAGCACCCAGGTCTGGCCCGGTCGTCACGGTGGGAGGTAGGATCCCAGGCCCTGCTTAAAGCTGCACTTGTTCCTGATGGCAATCATCACCAGCTGCAGTGTTTCGGTTAGTGTGTGGCTCAGTGGGGCTCTGTGGGATCCAGGGCTGCCGCAGGAGCCATCCGAGTTCCTAATCCACCACAGGGGCCATCTGTCGCCGCCCATCGTCCCTCCCACCGACGCCACCAGAGGAGCTAGACACCTGGAGATGTCATTGACTACAGGCTCTTACCATATGAGTACAACGTGCAATACAAGATGTGTGTAACAATTCCCTCTCGTCCTCTGTTCTCTATTGAACTCTCACACATAGCGGCATTCAGTCCAGTAGATTCAAGTTTTCTGTTGCTGCTGCCTGTATATAAGGCATTTCTGTATGGGACGCTTGAGATGAAGTGAAGGTCGTAATGTATCATCTGTCCTAGAGTGTGTCAGCCATGAGACTCCTCCAGTCTCCTCTATCGATAGCAGGTCAGTTTACATGTTGCCAACTGACACCGAACCCTGATAACGTGCACGTCTTCACAATTGTGCTCCTCACATCCCTCAGACATGCACCTGCTTTATCCCTGCTCATCCACTTCTCCTTTTTCCGTGTATCCATAAACCTTTCCTTCCCTAACTTATGCATCTCTCCTCCTCCCACACGTGCACGTGTTTGGCAAGAGTGCGCGGCAACACTCTGGGAAAGGGAGCTTTTTCTACAGTGTTTCATCTCCTCTCGCTCACGCAATCACCTACTCTCCCCACACGTGAACTTTTCCACAACTTTGCAACTTTTCTTCCCCCACACATGTGTACCTCGCTACTAACGTGCACACATCCTCTTCCTCACACGTACACCATTCCACAACTCTGCTCGTCCTACCCCACCACACACACACACACTTCTCAGGAACTGAAAAGTACCCACTTAAGCTACTTTGGAAAGAAAAAAGTGATGGTCTGATATTTGATATGGATTATACAGGAAACGAGGAAGTGTTTAGAGACAAAAAAAAAAAAAATGCCTTGAATTATGAGGAAGTTATAAAGTCTTGAACGCCCACTTTAAGGAAGCGGGTTGGAAGGCTGAGGTCCTAAAACCTGGATTTAGGGTAGTGAGAGAGGAACACAGAGGAAAATATAATAGAATGGCTTTAAAAAAAACCCTCTGAAATGCAAAGGTAGCACAAGGAGAAGAGATTAAGAAAGAAATACAGTAAAAGGATAAATCAGACCACATCTGAAAGATGAAGAGGGCAGGAAGAACAAGTGAGGTATGAAGAACAGATGGTTGTTCAGTCCAAAGAACTTTTATAATCATTTCATAAATTAATCAAGACAGAACAGATAGTAAACGAAACAAATTATTTGATCAGGGAGCTTGGGAGGGGGAAAGTTATTGGGACAGATGAGGACATACCTGAGCAGCTGAATACGATAATTTACTGAGGGACTCAAGGGCACCATTACATCCTGCCAGGGAAGGGGAACCTGGATTAGAAAAAGTCAAAAATAGATTCAGCGGAGGCGAGGAGCCTCATGACGGAGGAATTAGACCCACACAAATGTCCAAGTGGTATTGAACAGTTTGTAGTCGGAGAACGACATGGAGAACCACAGGGAGAACGACATGGAGAACCACAGGGAGAACCACAGGGAGAACCACGCGGAGAACCATACGGAGAACCATACGGAGAACCACAGGGAGAACCACAGGGAGAACCATAGGGAGAACCACGAGGAGAACCGCACGGACAACCACGCGGAGAACCATACGGAGAACCACAGGGAGAACCATAGGGAGAACCACGAGGAGAACCGCACGGACAACCACGCGGAGAACCATACGGAGAACTACAGGGAGAACCACGGGGAGAACCATAGGGAGAACCATAGGGAGAACCACGCGGAGAACCATCCGGAGAACCACAGGAAGAACCACACGGAGAACCATAGGGAGAACCACGCGGAGAACCGCACGGACAACCACGCGGAGAATCATACGGAGAACTACAGGGAGAACTACACGGAGAACCACAGGAAGACATACGGAGAACCACATGGAGAACCACATGACGACATACGGAGAACCACATGGAGAACCACGTGGAGAACTATACGGTGAACCACAAGGAGAATTACACGGAGAACTACACGGAGAACCGTACGGAAAACCACAGGGAGAACCATAGGGAGAACCATAGGAAGAACCACATGGAGAATCACACGAAGAACCACAGGGAAAACCATATGGAAAACCATACATAGAACCACAGGGAGAACCATAGGGAGAAAACCACTCAGAAAATCACATGGAGAACCACAGGGAAAACCATACGGAAAACCATACATAGAACCACAGGGAGAACCACACGGAGTACCACAGGGAGAACCACACGGAGAATCATAGGGAGAACCACAGGGAGAGCCACACGGAGAACCATACGGAGAACCACGTGGAGAACCACACGGAGAATTACACGGAGAACCATAGGAAAGACCATATGGAGAACCACACGGAGAACCACATGGAAAACCACATGGAGAAACACAGGGAGAACCACACGGAGAACCGTACGGAAAACCACACGGAGAACCACAGGGAAAACCGCACGGAAAACCACACGGAGAACCACAGGGAGAACTACACGGGGTACCACAGGGAGAACCACACGGATAATCATAGGGAGAACCACATGAAAAACCACAGGGAGAACCACAGGGAAAACCACATGGAAAACCACACGGAAAAGAACAGAGAACCACATGGAGAACCACATGGAAAACCACACGGAAAAGCACAGGGAGAACCACATGGAAAACCAAACGGTGAACCACAGGGAAAACAACATGGAAAAAACCAAACGGTGAACCACAGGGAAAACCACATGGAAAAAACCAAACGGTGAACCACAGGGAAAACCACATGGAAAAAACCATACGGAGAACCACAGGGAAAACCACAGGGAGAATCACACGAACAACCACACGGAGAACCACACGGAGAACCACACAGAGAACCAGAGACAAAGCCACGGGTAGATCCACACGGAATGCAACAGGAAGAATCACACGGAGAACGACACGGAGATCCACACGGAAAACAACAGGGAGAACCACACGGCGAACATAGTCAAAACGTTGGAGTGGATGGGAGCCACCGTAGTGCTATTATTCAGAGAAGGAGAGAGGGAAGTAGTGCTGTACGTAAAGCCATCATCAGTAATGACTGCCGTGGTGTGGTGGTTAGCGTTCCCGTGCGTGACGCATTCATGGACCGCCAAGGATCGAGCGCATAGGTTCGAATCCTGGTTACGAGAGTCGGTCCACAGTCAACCCAGCTGTTCAGCCATCCCATGATATTGGTCGATAAATAGATACCTGACTCTGGCGAAGTTATTCGTGTGTGTGTGTGTATTTTTTTTCATACATATTTGCCAATTCCCGGGTTAGCGAGGTAGCGTCAAGAGCAGAGGACTGACCCCTAGAGGGAAAATCCTCACTTGGCCCCCTTCTCTGTTCCTTCTTTTGGTAAAATAAAAACTGGAGGGGGATTTCCAGCCTCCTCTCCCACCCTTTTAGTCGCCTCTTACGAAACGCAGGGAATACGTGGGAAGTATTCTTTCTCCTCTATTCCCGGCAAGGCAGCAGGTTGGGATGGTATTGCAGTGGAATCTATTAAAAAAGGGGGTGACTGTATTGTTGACTGGTTGGTAAGGTTATTTAATGTATGTATGACTCATGGTGAGGTGCCTGAGGATTGGCGGAATGCGTGCATAGTGACATTGTACAAAGGCAAAGGGGATAAGAGTGAGTGCTCAAATTACAGAGGTATAAGTTTGTTGAGTATTCCTGGTAAATTATATGGGAGGGTATTGATTGAGAGGGTGAAGGCATGTACAGAGCATCAGATTGGGGAAGAGCAGTGTGGTTTCAGAAGTGGTATAGTATGTGTGGATCAGGTGTTTGCTTTGAAGAATGTATGTGAGAAATACTTAGAAAAACAAATGGATTTGTATGTAGCATTTATGGATCTGGAGAAGGCATATGATAAGAGTTGATAGAGATGCTCTGTGGAAGGTATTAAGAATATATGGTGTGGGAGGCAAGTTGTTAGAAGCAGTGAAAAGTTTTTATCGAGGGTGTAAGGCATGTATACGTGTAGGAAGAGAGGAAAGTGATTGGTTCTCAGTGAATGTAGGTTTGCGGCAGGGGTGTGTGATGTCTCCATGGTTGTTTAATTTGTTTATGGATGGGGTTGTTAGGGAGGTAAATGTAAGAGTTTTGGAAAGAGGGGCAAGTATAAAGTCTGTTGTGGATGAGAGAGCTTGGGAAGTGAGTCAGTTGTTGTTCGCTGATGATACAGCGCTGGTGGATGATTCATGTGAGAAACTGCAGAAGCTGGTGACTGAGTTCGGTAAAGTGTGTGAAAGAAGAAAGTTAAGAGTAAATGTGAATAAGAGCAAGGTTATTAGGTACAATAGGGTTGAGGGTCAAGTCAATTGGGAGGTAAGTTTGAATGGAGAAAAACTGGAGGAAGTAAAGTGTTTTAGATATCTGGGAGTGGATCTGGCAGCGGATGGAACCATAGAAGCGGAAGTGAATCATAGGGTGGGGGAGGGGGCGAAAATCCTGGGAGCCTTGAAGAATGTGTGGAAGTCGAGAACATTATCTCGGAAAGCAAAAATGGGTATGTTTGAAGGAATAGTGGTTCCAAAAATGTTGTATGGTTGCGAGGCGTGGGCTATGGATAGAGTTGTGCGCAGGAGGGTGGATGTGCTGGAAATGAGATGTTTGAGGACAATGTGTGGTGTGAGGTGGTTTGATCGAGTAAGTAACGTAAGGGTAAGAGAGATGTGTGGAAATAAAAAGAGCGTGGTTGAGAGAGCAGAAGAGGGTGTTTTGAAATGGTTTGGGCACATGGAGAGAATGAGTGAGGAAAGATTGACAAGAGGATATATGTGTCGGAGGTGGAGGGAATGAGGAGAAGTGGGAGACCAAATTTTAGGTGGAAAGATGGAGTGAAAAAATTTTTGAGTGATCGGGGCCTGAACATGCAGGAGGGTGAAAGGCGGGCAAGGAATAGAGTGAATTGGATCGATGTGGTATACCGGGGTTGACGTGCTGTCAGTGGATTGAATCAGGGCATGTGAAGCGTCTGGGGTAAACCATGGAAAGTTGTGTAGGGCCTGGATGTGGAAAGGGAGCTGTGGTTTCGGGCATTATTGCATGACAGCTAGAGACTGAGTGTGAACGAATGGGGCCTTTGTTGTCTTTTCCTAGCGCTACCTCGCACGCATGAGGGGGGAGGGGGATGGTATCCCATGTGTGGCGAGGTGGCGATGGGAATGAATAAAGGCAGACTGTGAATTGTGTGCATGGGTATATATGTATGTGTCTGTGTGTGTATATATATGTGTACATTGAGATGTATAAGTATGTATATTTGCGTGTGTGGACGTGTATGTATATACAAGTGTATGGGGGTGGGTTGGGCCATTTCTTTCATCTGTTTCCTTGCGCTACCTCGCAAACGCGGGAGACAGCGACAAGGCAAAATAAATAAATATATGTATATATATATATATATATATATATATATATATATATATATATATATATATATATATATATATTCATTTATCTATTCATTTTGCTTTGTCGCTGTCTCCCGCGTTAGCGAGGTAGCGCAAGGAAACAGACGAAAGAATGGCCCAACCTACCCACGTACACATGTATATACATACACGTCCACACACACAAATATACATACCTATACATCTCAACGTATACATATATATACACACACAGACATATACATATATACATAATTCATACTGTCTGCCTTTATTCATTCCCATCGCAACCCCGCAACACATGAATTGACAACCCCTCCCCCCTTATGTGTGCGAGGTAGCGCTAGGAAAAGACAACAAAGGCCCCATTTGTTCACACTCAGTCTCTAGCTGTCATGTAATAATGCACCGAAACCACAGCTCCCTTTCCACATCCAGGCCCCACAGAACTTTCCATGGTTTACCCCAGACGCTTCACATGCCCTGGTTCAATCCATTGACAGCACGTCGACCCCGGTATACCACATCGTTCCAATTCACTCTATTCCTTGCACCTCTTTCACCCTCCTGCATGTTCAGGCCCTGATCACTCAAAATCTTTTTCACTACATCTTTCCACCTCCAATTTGGTCTCCCACTTCTCCTCGTTCCCTCCACCTCTGACACATATATCTTCTTGGTCAATCTTTCCTCACTCATTCTCTCCATGTGACCAAACCATTTCAAAACACCCTCTTCTGCTCTCTCAACCACGCTCTTTTTATTTCCACACATCTCTCTTACCCTATTATCACTTACTCGATCAAACTACCTCACACCACATTTGTCCTCAAACATCTCATTTCCAGCACATCCACCCTCCTGCGCACAACTCTATCCATAGCCCACGCCTCGCAACCATACAACATTGTTGGAATCACTATTCCTTCAAACATACCCATTTTTGCTTTTCGAGATAATGTTCTCGACTTCCACACATTCTTCAAGGCTCCCAGAATTTTCGCCCCCTCCCCCACTTCCGCATCCATGGTTCCATCCGCTGCCAAATCCACTCCCAGATATCTAAAACACTTCACTTCCTCCAGTTTTTCTCCATTCAAACTTACCTCCCAATTGACTTGACCCTCACCCCTACTGAACCTAATAACCTTGCTCTTATTCACATTCACTCTCAGCTTTCTTCTTTCACACACTTTACCAAACTCAGTCACCAGCTTCTGCAGTTTCTCATATGAATCATCCACCAGCGCAGTATCATCAGCGAACAACAACGGACTCACTTCCCAAGCTCTCTCATCCCCAACAGACTGCATACTTGCCCCTCTTTCCAAAACTCTTGCATTCACCTCCCTAACAACTCCATCCATACACAAATTAAACGACCATGGAGACATCACACACCCCTGCCGCAAGCCTACATTCACTGAGAACCAATCACTTTCCTCTCTTCCTACACGTACACATACCTTACATCCTCGATAAAAAACTTTTCACTGCTTCTAACAACTTGCCTCCCACACCATATATTCTTAATACCTTCCACAGAGCATCTCTATCAACTCTATCATATGCCTTCTCCAGATCCATAAATGCTACATACAAATCCATTTGCTTTTCTAAGTATTTCTCACATACATTCTTCAAAGCAAACACCTGATCCACACATCCTCTACCACTTCTGAAACCACACTGCTCTTCCCCAATCTGATGCTCTGTACATGCCTTCACCCTCTCAATCAATACCCTCCCATATAATCTACCAGGAATACTCAGCAAACTTATACCTCTGTAATTTGAGCACACCTTTGTCCCCTTTGCCTCTGTACAATGGCAATATGCAAGCATTCCGCCAACCCTCAGGCACCTCATCATGAATCTGACTTTGCACACCACTTCGACCAAAACACCCTATATCTGCCACTCTATCATCAAACACATTCAACAAACCTTCAAAATACTCACTTCATCTCCTTCTCACATCACCACTACTTGTTATCACCTCCCCATTAGCCCCCTTCATTGAAGTTCAAATTTGTTCCCTTGTCTTACGCACTTTATTTACCTCCTTCCAAAACATCTTTTTATTCTCCCTAAAACTTAATGATACTCTCTCACCCCAACTCTCATTTGCCCTCTTTTTCACCTCTTGCACCTTTCTGTTGACCTCCTGCCTCTTTCTTTCATACATCTCCAAGTCATTTGCATTATTTCCCTGCAAAAATCGTCCAAATGCCTCTCTCTTCTCTTTCACTAATAATCTTACTTCTTCATCCCACCAATCACTACTCTTTCTAATCTGCCCACCTCCCACGCTTCTCATGCCACAAGCATCTTTTGCGCAAGCCATCACTGCTTCCCTAAATACATCTCATTCCTCCCCCACTACCCTTACATCCTTTGTTCACACCTTTTTCCATTCTGTACTCAGTCTCTCCTGGTACTTCCTCACACAAGTCTCTTTCTCAAGCTCACTTACTCTCACCATTCTCTTCACCCCAACCTTCTCTCTTCACCCCAACCTTCTCTCTTTTCTGAAAACCTCTACAAATCTTCACCCTCGCCTTCACAAGATAATGATTAGACATCCCTCCAGTTGCACCTCTCAGCAAATTAACATCCAAAAGTCTCTCTTTCGCGCGCCTATCAATTAACACGTAATCCAATAACGTTCTCTGGCCATCTCTCCTACTTACATACGTATACTTATGTATATCTCTCTTTTTAAACCAGTATTCCCATCACCAGTCCTTTTTCAGCACATAAATCTACAAGCTCTGCACCATTTCCATTTACAGTACTGAACACCCCATGTATACCAATTATTCCCTCAACTGCCACATTACTCACCTTTGCATTCAAATCACCCATCACTATAAGCCGGACTCGTGCATCAAAACCACTAACACTCTTTCAGCTGCTCCCAAAACACTTGCCTCTCATGATCTTTCTTCTCATGCCCAGGTTCATATGCACCAATAATCACCCATCTCTCTCCATCAACTTTCAGTTTTACCCATATTAATCTAGACTTTACTTTCTTACACTCTATCACACAATCCCACCACTCCTGTTTCAGAAGCAGTGCTACTCCTTCCCTTGCTCTTGTCCTCTCACTAACCCCTGACTTTACTCCCAAGACATTCCCAAACCACTCTTCCCCTTTACCCTTGAGCTTCGTTTCACTCAGAGCCAAAACATCCAGGTTCCTTTCCTCAAACATACTACCTAGCTCTCCTTTTTTCTCATCTTGGTTACATCCACACACATTTAGACACCCCAATCTGAGCCTTCGAGGAGGATGAGCACTCCCTGCGTGACTCTTTCTTCTGTTTCCCCTTTTAGAAAGTTAAAATACAAGAAGGGGAGGGTTTCTAGCCCCCTCCCCCCCGCGCAACCCCCCCGCTCCCGTCCCCTTTAGTCGCCTTCTACGACACGTGAGGAATGCGTGAGAAGTATTCTTTCTCCTCTATCCCCGGGGATAATATATATATATATATATATATATATATATATATATATATATATATATATATATATATATATATATATATATAGATGGCTTTCATTAGGGCCTATGTTGCCCGTGCCATCTCAGCTAACATAAAAACGATATTAAAGAACGTATTGCATGAAAAATCAGTTCTCTATGGGATCTGGTCCATTACTTTAATGAGACATACTAGGACTCAGAGGGGAAAAATATTGGATGGTAAAGCTACTGGAACTTCTTCAGGGGATGGATCTTATATTCTTGGAGTGACAGAAAGCCTTTGACGCTATCCCCCAACAAAAGACTAACGATGAAGCTAGACGTCCAAGTCGGGGAGTCAGATGATAGCGACTTCAGATGGACCAGAACCTCTCAGACTAGAAGAAACCAAAGACCACAGGTCAGAGGAACCAGGAAGTCAGATGATAGTGACTCAAATGGACCCGAACCTTCCAGATTAGAAGGAAACAAAGACCACAGGTCAGAGGAACCGGGGAGTCAGATGGTAGCGACTCCAGATGGACCAGAACCTTCCAGATTAGATGGAACCAAAGACCACAGGTCAGAGGAACCAGAGAGTCAGATGATAGTGGCTCAGATGGACCAGAACCTCTCAGACGAGAAGAAACCAAAGACCACAGGTCAGAGGAACCGGGGAGTCAGATGATAGTGACTCAAATGGACCAGAACCTTCCAGATTAGAAGGAACCAAAGACCACAAATGAGAGGAACCAGGCAAAGTTAGGCGAGGGTGGGAAAGTGGCGTGCCTCATGGGGTCGGTCATCAAAACATTTGATCCACATGAGGATCTGCTGTACGTAGTGGACTCGTATCTGAATACATTTGTGCTGATGATGACATGTCTCTGTAAAGGTGCTAAGTCCCAGCGCCTGACAAACATCTTGAAAGAAATATCGACAAGACGATTTAGACGTTAGACAATATGGCTAATGACATCTGACAGTGGGAAAGTAAACAGATTAGACGGCGAGCACCTCACTAGGGGGTTATAAACGATAAAACTCGTACCGTGAAATAGAGTTTAGGGGGCTGACATTACGCGAGACTTGTCACCAGAGCATCGAGGGAAGAAGGATCGCGAGGAAGGAAATCTGTATTTTGGCTGATTATAGTGACTGTGTCTAGGAAGATGTGCAGAACGTAGGTACGCTCCGTGATGCGACATGCGCCAGGGGAGTTTGGTCATCCTCGCATGAGCAGCAATACAGAACTGGTGGTAAGGCTCTCAGAAACGGAGTGGAGCAGAAAATGTTACGAGACGTGAGTGGAATGAGCTACGTAAAGAGAGAGAGAGAGAGAGAGAGAGAGAGAGAGAGAGAGAGAGAGAGAGAGAGAGAGAGAGAGAGAGGCTCTTGCTATACCCAATCTGGAAGAAGGAATGATAAGGGGACACACATTTACTACGTACAAATCCCTGAGAGGTCATGACGTCATTAATTCAGACCTGTTCACTAGGGGCAGGAGATCGAGGTGTGCAGGGAGGAATGTGACGAGTGGAGGTAAGACAAGAGGTGTGCAGGGAGGAATGTGACGAGTGGAGGTAAGACAAGAGGTGTGTAGGGAGGAATGTGACGAGACGTTTCTTCAGCAACAAAGTAGATGGGTCGTGGAGCAGTCCACCGTAGGCGCAAAACATGTCAACGAGAGTTAACTCAAAAACCTATGTAATGACAATGCAGTCATGAGAGGTGTTGTGTCATGTGCATAAATCTCTCTCTCTCTCTCTCTCTCTCTCTCTCTCTCTCTCTCTCTCTCTCTCTCCATATGTGTGAGAATAGTAAATACGCGAGCAAGGCACATACACCTTTTCACATTTCCATTCTTTCCTTTCCAGTTCACATAACATTCACCGAGGCATCTCCCTCCCTCGCCATCCCTGATCTGTCTGCGGTGCTGGCGGGGATGCTGTGTCCTCTCGCTTCATTTGGTGTCTTCTGTAGTCTTTCGCCATCTGACTGCATTGTCTGTTTTTACCCCATCTTCTTCCGTGGTCTTTGTGTGTGTGTGTGTGTGTGTGTGTGTGTGTGTGTGTGTGTAATGAACTGCTTGTGCTATATGGGGAGGGAGTTCTACACTCTGGGGGTCCTATCTTTAACTTTCCCTTCATCCACTATTCTAACACTACAGAATCACTTGTTATCGTTTCTAACGAATTTCTGAAGCTCTCTTGTATTGTTCTGTACCTTCATCTTCCCAAAAGCTAGTCACTCTCTACGCTATAGAGCTGGTGTTAGGTTGTTATCAAGTCACCAATCACTCTTCTCTCTTCCATTCTCGGCATATGTGAGGCCTCTTGACTTTCCTTCCTGTAACTCAGCTCTCTTTATGCAGGCTGTCTCCTCTGTCCATCGCGGTGACCGAACTCGAGAAGAATTTTCTTGTTTGGCATAACGCAGAATATGAACCGATTCCTTAGTATTCCCCTGTCCATATATTTGAATGTTCTTCTGATGTCTGTAAGCGGACACTTCGTTTCCTTTTACTGTTCGCTTAATGTGGGACTCTGGCGACAGGTTACGAATAATGTCAATTCACAAGTCCCTCTCACAAACAGATTCCTGAAGTTTGTTATTGCTAGATGGTATTCATATTGAAGCCTTCTTTCTTAGTTATCCCTTCCTTATTACTTTACATTTACTTGGGGTTGAATTTCATCCATCATGTATCACATTAGGTTTTAGAGTTTGTCTGGGTCCCCTTGCAGGATGATGCGGTCCTCTTCAACTCACTCATTATCCTGGTATCATCCACAAGCATGTTCAGAGTCCAGTCCTTTTTGGTAGTTTAGTTACATAGACCAAGAAAAGCAATGGTCCCAGAACATCCCCTTTCGGCACGCTGCTGGGGACCTCATCCCATTTCGAGAAGGTTCCTTTGACACGAGTCCTTTGCTGCCTTCCGCTAGGAACTTTGATCCTTATTCCTACCTAAAGACCCAGCTCTCCTATGTCGTATAGTGTCGAATGCCTTCTAAGAGGACAAATACAGATAATCCATCTAGCCTTCTTATATTTTGTCTAAAACAGAGCTCACTCTCTCGTAGAAATCTATGAGGTTCGATATGCAAGACCTCCTTTCCCTGAAATCGCAATGCCTTCCACTTAGGCAGTTTGCCCTCTGCAAAGAAATTCATATATTTGCTTTCTGAATATGTTTTCCAGCGCTTTACGCGCCCCACTCGTCCTGGAGACCAGTTTGTAGTTCAGCCCTTCCACCCAGTTTCCTTCCTTATAGACAGGTATAAAGTTTGATAACTTCTACTCCCGCAGCTCTTTACCTTTCACTATCGACATTTGGAACATTTAAAGCGGGGTTTTCGTGCGTATCTGCTCACATCTTCAACAGGACCATGAACCCTTCTGTGAGTGAAGACTCTTTAGTATTCTGTTTACGTCTTTAGATATCTCATTGCTTTCCGATACTTCCGCCCCATTCCATCTCACTGGTACTGGGGCAACGGTGTCTTTCCTCCGATAAAACACTAGTGAATTTGTCATACACTTTCTCCCATATCCTTACATTATCCTCCATAACCGTTCTCTCAATACCTCGGCTTGATTGCCCTTCCTTACGTAATAATCTTTCAGTTTGATTGCCAGTTCTCTAAGTAATAATCTTTCAGTTTGATTGCCAATTCTTTAAGTGATAATCTTTCAGCTTGATTGCCAGTTCTTTAAGTGATAATCTTTCAGTTTGATTGCCAATTCTTTAAGTGATAATCTTTCAGTTTGATTGCCAGTTCTTTAAGTGATAATCTTTCAGTTTGATTGCCAGTTCTTTAAGTGATAATCTTTCAGTTTGATTGCCAGTTAAGTGATAATCTTTCAGCTTGATTGCCCGTTCTTTTCATCAATGTGTCTCCTCTCCTCCTATCTTATACCTTAAAGATACTTGCTGGGTGGAATGCTGTTTATATCCTCGTCACAGCACATCTCGAACTTCCTTCGTTAATCACTCCTTCGTTTTTATCGAACCTCCGTCTGTATTTGAGGCTAAAGGTCCCACATGTTTCCCCTTCAGTGGATATTGCATAGAACCATCATTGGAAATCTTCTTCGTGTTCTACTTCCTGTGCACCCATCCAGACTGTCCCTTTATTGCTATCGCTGATCCTTCATTTCTATCACTATGTGCTTCCTTCCTATGGTTACCCCCTCCCGTTACGTGGTACTTGACTAAGTCATCTTTCACTAGTCCTGATATATATATATATATATATATATATATATATATATATATATATATATATATATATATATATATATATATATATAAGAGCTGTTTCCCTTAAACATATACCAATCGGCTTTAAGCCGTAGATGGTAGTGTTGGACATTCTCCATCTCTGGATATTCCTGGATCGTAGTACCTCGTTTCCCGACCTCTGCAGCAGTAGCATACGTGACTGGAAGCACAACGAATCGGGTCTGAAGAGTCGTTCAGGATGATTAACCTTTCCCAGGTATATTCGGCTTGAATCTGTAATAGATCTTCGGGGCTGGTGTACCGTGTCCAAAATTCTCTCCTCCACACATTCTTCACTGCTTTCAGAACCTTCGCCCCTCCCCCACCTTGTGACTCACTTCCGCTCCCATGGTTCCATTCGCTGCTAAGTGCTCACTCCCGTCCACTTCCTCTTCCCTACCCATACACGTCTTTTTAATCTATTTCCTCCTCTCTTTACACCTACTCCTCTTCATACCCGTGTTCCTCCTGTTCCTAGATAGGCGCCTCTCTACGAATATGCAACTCCTCTTCACCACACCAGCGCCTCTCCACAACTGCGTGCCATCTCCGCACCACACGTTCACATCTCCTCAGCATGACGCCCCTCTTTGCAAAGATCCAGTTTCAGTACTTTTCTAGGGGTGACCCAGTGTGACCAACACCCACACACTGACCATCACCACAACCTCAGCGGCGACAACGAACCGGTTATAGCTGAGGACACCGTCATGAGCCCCTGGCATGTCAGAAACTCTGGCAGGGCACAACACAGACAACACTCCGTTCGTCAGCTGGGCCAAAAGCGTCCCTCCCCAACGCATTCCAAGCCATTACCAATATGAAGCGAGTCCTGATTGGTCCAGACCATCTCACTGTGCATCATATTCGGTCAATCAAATTACTGTTGACAAAATGTGGACATTCCTGTCAAGATGGTGGGCTGGCCGGAAATGAACACCTCCAGTGACAGATGCCACAGCGGGAGATACGACGGTTCCGCTCGCCCAGATCGACGTCCTCAGTGAAAGGAAAAAATATCACACCTGGTCGAAGAAATATAGAGTCTTAAATTCAGCTTCACTAGACCCATGTTGCGTGCAGCACAACAGGAACATACCATCAGCATAACAAGGATTTATTTACTATATGTGTGGAAGGTTGTGATCACAGACAAGAGCCTCACTGGTCGAGGCACCAGGCCTTATCTGAGAGATAAGATAAAGAGGTATGGCAGTAAATGAGGTGAAGTGTCTCTCACTATATAATCAAGCTGTTCCGGAGATATGAAGGAGGATAAGAGGAGCATAGACCTTTTAGACAATGGACTTCACCATCAGGTCAGGGGCTGATCTAGACGACTTCAATTTTGTTTCCTTTCGTACCTTGACTTGTTCTACATACTAGGTGACCTCCTCATCCCATGGTACCTTGACTTGCTCTACATACTAGGTGACCCCATCCCTCCCCATCCCATGGTACCTTGACTTGTTCTATATACTAGGTGACCCCCATCCCTCACACCAGAGGTGACCCATTCATACTCATATCTCCACCCTGGTATAGAAAAGCTCTCCCCATGATTCATCTTCCTCCATCAACGGTGCACCTTCCCTCCACCACCAGTACACCTTCCCTCCACCACCGGTGCTTCTTCCTGCCACCACCAGTACACTTTCCCTCCACAACCGGTGCATCTTCCTGCCACCACCAGTACACCTTCCCTCCACCACCGGTGCCTCTTCCTGACACCACCAGTACACCTTCCCTCCACCGCCGGTGCACCTTCCTTCCACCACCTGTGCCAAAACTATGAGTACAAAATACTTGGTGAATCTCCATTGGAAACTGAGGAAGTAAAATATCTCGGGAGTCATTATCGGCAATGATACAGCAACCACTGCCTGGCTGCAGGCAGCACATCCAACAGAATGTTAGCCACCATATCTAGAAACGAGAGACACAAGAGAAGGGGTACGATGTGCGTCCTTTATAAAGCCCCAGTTGGAATACATCGTGTCAGTTCTGGTCGCTCAGTCTGATAAGAAAGACGGAAAACTTGAGCCAATCCAAAGAAGAGCAACAAGACTAATCCCTTCACTAAGAAACAAAGTCTTAAGTGAAACGACTGGAAAACCTAAAGATGTTCTCTCTAACATGGCGCACTCTCCGAGGTGACCTGATTAAAGCTGAAATCATATTAAAGAATTCTGACGACAGACACATACTTTCTTCACTTTAGACGTAAAATATAATTTCTGTGAATAACAATATGAAGATAATAGTAAGGAATTGTAATGGGAATGTGGGTAACTCTTCCAAGTTAACTTCATAGCTTGACCTGCCTGTCCTACGCCGCAATACTAGTTCGCTTTCCCTCTCCTGTAGGCATCACTTTGGTTTTTGCTCCCGAGAGCTGGCTGCTTGTGTGCCCCCCACCACTAGCCAGACCACGCAGTACTCGGCAAGCTGCTGCGTCACATGATGACTGAGTGGTCGTTGGCAATTGAGAGATGGGATGTTTTAACAACTTTTTCTTTTTAAAAGACATGTTTTTCACTTCCACCGATATTCGTAAATACTTTTTCATTGTCCCTTTTTTTCCTTTTCCTCAACCTTTTTATATTTCAATTAAGGTCTGTCGTTGATGTAGAATTTTGTCCATGACTAAGGCCTCAATCGTATACATATATTCATTTTTTTGCTTTGTCGCTGTCTCCCGCGTTAGCGAGGTAGCACAAGGAAAGAGTCGAAAGAATGGCCCAACCCACCCACATACACATGTATATACATACACGTCCACACACGCAAAATATACATACCTATACATCTCAATGTATACATATATATATACACACACAGACATATACATATATACACATGTACATAATTCATACTATCTGCCTTTATTTATTCCCATCGCCACCTCGCCACACATGCAATAACAACCCCCTCCCCCCTCACGTGTGAGAGGTAGCGCTAGGAAAAGACAACAAAGGCCCCATTCGTTCACACTCAGTCTCTAGCTGTCATGTAATAATGCACCGCAACCACAGCTCCCTTTCCACATCCAGGCCCCACAGAACTTTCCATGGTTTACCCCAGACGCTTCACATGCCCTGGTTCAATCCATTGACAGCATGTCGGCCCCGGTATACCACATCGTTCCAATTCACTCTATTCCTTGCACGCCTTTCACCCTCCTGCATGTTCAGGCCCCGATCACTCAAAATCTTTTTCACTCCATCTTTCCACCTAAAATTTGATCTCCCACTTCTCCTCGTTCCCTCCACCTCTGACACATATATCCTCTTGGTCAATCTTTCCTCACTCATTCTCTCCATGTGACCAAACCATTTCAAAACATCCTCTTCTGCTCTCTCAACTACACTCTTTTTATTTCCACACATCTCTCTTACCCTTACATTACTTACTCGATCAAACCACCTCACACCACATATTGTCCTCAAACATCTCATTTCCAGCACATCCATCCCCCTGCGCACAACTCTATCCATCGCCAACGCCTCGCAACCATACAACATTGTTGGAACCACTATTCCTTCAAACATACCCATTTTTGCTTTCCGAGATAATGTTCTAGACTTCCAAACATTCTTCAAGGCTCCCAGAATTCTCGCCCCCTCCCCCACCCTATGATTCACTTCCGCTTCCATGGTTCCATCCGCTGCCAGATCCACTCCCAGATATCTAAAACACTTTACTTCCTCCAGTTTTTCTTCATTCAAACTTACCTCCCAATTGACCTGACCCTCAACCCTACTGTACCTAATAACCTTGCTCTTACTCACATTTACTCTCAACTTTCTTCTTTCACACACTTTACCAAACTCAGTCACCAGCTTCTGCAGTTTCTCACATGAATCAGCCACCAGCGCTGTATCATCAGCGAACAACAACTGACTCACTTCTCAAGCTCTCTCATCCACAACAGACTGCATACTTGCCCCTCTTTCTAAAACTCTTGCATTCACCTCCCTAACAACCCCATCCATAAACAAATCAAACAACCATGGAGACATCACACACCCCTGCCGCAAACCTACATTCACTGAGAACCAATCACTTTCCTCTCTTCCTACACGTACACATGCCTTACATCCTCGATGAAAACTTTTCACTGCTTCTAACATCTTGCCTCCCACACCATATATTCTTAATAATTTCCACAGAACATCTCTATCAACTCTATCATATCCATTCTCCAGATCTATAACTTTTACATACAAATCCATTTATATATATATATATATATATATATATATATATATATATATATATATATATATATATATATATATATATATATATATATATATATGGTGAAATCGCACTTCAGTGGGAGTTCATACAATTGTATATAACATGCAATTTTTCTGTACATGTGGCACGACATGTTTCGTGGAGACAATTCACCTCATCAGGTGCCAATACTTAAAGTTATTTAAATACCAACAACACACTTGAGTCCCGCCGTCCAGCACCAATCTATACAGACCAACCAGTCCACTTTGTCAGTAACCGCTGTAAGGGAGAGTGATTAAGGGAGGTCACGTGGCGGGGGTTGACCTGGGTAGCTGGGTGTGTCTTGAACAACTTTTTTTATGTTTTCGTGTTTAGTCAATTCTCTCATAATGATTTGGTTAATGCTAGGATGGGCTTTAAAATTACATGGGGTCAAATTAAAGTTCTTAGTATTGGCAATTAAGACAGATTCAATGACGTTGTGTGTGGCATAATCAGCAGAGGGATGTAAAATAACGGGATTTTCAAGATCTATGAGTTGATCATTTTCATGACAATGTTTAGCGATCGCATTTTTGTGGTCATCCCTGCGTACTGCATGACGGTGCCAATAACACCTCTCCGTTACAGTTTTTCCGGTCTGGCCTATATACATATCTTTACATGCCTTACATTTGGCGGCGTAAACTCTTCCAATTGTTGCATGATTTGGCCCACAATTATTTAAGGTCTCATTGATGGTGTTATTGTACTGGAAAGCAACATTATAAGCAGTTTTTAGAACATGTCTTAAATTAGCTAAGTTGGGAGAATAGGGCAACACTAAACATTTAGACTTATCCTTATTTGTCACATTTTTGTTACAAGAAGCATAAAATGCCTTCCTAGCTCTCCACTAAGCTTTGTTCACAAACCAATTGGGATAATATAACTGCCTAAAGAGACGTCTTATATGACAACATTCGTCTACCAGGCCTATGGGGTCACATATCCGCAGTGCTCTTAAAGATATAAACACAACTACAGACATTTCTACGGAAGGATCATGTATTGAGAAATATTGAATATAACTCTCAAAGTTCGCAGGCTTCCTGTTGATTTTAGAGGACAAATGATCAGATTCTCTATTATCAACACATCTTGAAAGGGCAGTTTGCCTTCTTTTTCCCATTCAATCTTGAATTTGATGGAGAGGTGGATGTTACTTATTAAAGAAAACATCACAATCTTGGGCAGATGGCCACAAGTCCACACATTTCGCATACCACCCCGACCCAAGCACACTGCATCTGCCAACCTATCATCAAACACATTTAACAGTCCTCCAAATACTCACTCCATCTCACTTCATCACAGCTTGTTATAACTTTCCCTTTTGCCCCCTTCACCGATATCCCCATTTATTATCCTGTCTTTCGCACATTATTTACCTTCTTTCAAATCGCCATCTTATCCTCCTTAAAGTTTAACGATTCTCACTCACCCCAACTTTCATTTGCCCTCTTTTTCAACCTCTGCACCTTCTTCTTGACTTCCTGCCACTTTCCTTTATACATCCTCAAGTCATTTGCACTCCTTCCCTACTAGTACCGCCCAAATGCCTTTCTTTTCTCTTTTACTAGCAACACTACCTCTTCATCCACCACTCACTACCCTTTTCTAATCTGCCCACCTCATATCTTTCGCATGCCATATGCATATCTTGCACTGCTTCCCTAATGATTCCCGTTCATCACCCACTCCCCTTGCTTCATTTACTCTTACCTTTTGTCATTATGCACGCAATTCTCCTAGCATTTCTTCACATAAGATCCTTTTCCAAGCTCAGTTACTCTCACTACTCTCTCCCTGACGTTATTCCGTTTTTCGTAAACCTGTACAAATAATCAACCTTGCCTCTACATGACAGTGATCAGATATCCCACAGATGTCCCATTCAGAACATCTATATCCAAAGTCTCTCTTTTACACGCCTATCAATCAGTATATAGTCCAATGATGCCCGCTGACCATCTCTCCTACTCACACACGTATACTCGTTTATATACCTCTAATACCAGCGATTTCCCAATCACCGGTCCTTTTTCAGCACATAACTCCACAAGCTCTTCACTGTTTTCATTCATAACTCTGAATATCCTATGCGCCGGTCATACCCTCAACTGCTACATTACTTACCATCACTGATATCCGGTCTCTTAAATAACAGTGCTGTCACACTCATTCAGCTGCTCTCGAAACACTTGCCTTATGATCCATCCTCTCATGGTCTGGTGCATAGGAACTAATAATCACCCAACTTTCGCCATCAAGTTTCAATTGCTGCCACTTTATTTTCGAATTTACTGCCTTACACTCTATCACAAATCCAACAACTCCTGCTTCAGGAGTAGTGCTACTCCTTCCTTAGCTCTTGTCCTCTCACCAACCCCTGACTTTACGCCCGAGACATATCATAACCATTTCCCCCTTTACCAAAACATCCAAGTCTCTTTCCTCAAACATACTATCTATATCGCCTCTCTTCTCCTCTTGGTTACATCCCCACGCATCTAGACATCACAGTATGAGCCTTCGAGGAGGATGAGCACTCTCTGTCTGGTTCTTTCTTCTATTTCCCCTTTAAGAAATTGAAATACAAGAAGGGGGAAGGGGTGGGGGTTCCAAGCCCTCCGCTCCCACGCCCTTTAGTCGCATTCTACTACACGCAGGGAATGCGTAAGCAGAATTCGTTCTCCCCTGTCCCCGATATATATATATATATATATATATATATATATATATATATATATATATATATATATATATATTATCTATATTTATTTATTTTGCTTTGTCGCTGTCTCCCGCGTTTGCGAGGTAGCGCAAGGAAACAGACGAAAGAAATGGCCCAACCCACCCCCATACACAATGTATATACATACACGTCCACACACGCAAATATACATACCTATACATCTCAATGTACACATATATATACGCACGCAGACACATACATATATACCCATGCACACAATTCACACTGTCTGCCTTTATTCATTCCCATCGCCACCTCGCCACACACGGAATACCATCCCCCTCCCCCCTCATGTGTGCGAGGTAGCACTAGGAAAAGACAACAAAGGCCCCATTCGTTCACACTCAGTCTCTAGCTGTCATGCAATAATGCCCGAAACCACAGCTCCCTTTCCACATCCAGGCCCCACACAACTTTCCATGGTTTACCCCAGACGCGTCACATGCCCTGATTCAATCCACTGACAGCACGTCAACCCCGGTATACCACATCGATCCAATTCACTCTATTCCTTGCACGCCATTCACCCTCCTGCATGTTCAGGCCCCGATCACTCAAAATCTTTTTCACTCCATCTTTCCACCTCCAATTTGGTCTCCCACTTCTCCTTGTTCCCTCCACCTCCGACATATATATCCTCTTGGTCAATCTTTCCTCACTCATTCTCTCCATGTGCCCAAACCATTTCAAAACACCCTCTTCTGCTCTCTCAACCACGCTCTTTTTATTTCCACAAATCTCTCTTACCCTTACATTACTTACTCGATCAAACCACCTCACACCACACATTGTCCTCAAACATCTCATTTCCAGCACATCCACCCTCCTGCGCACAACTCTATCCATAGCCCACGCCTCGCAGCCATACAACATTGTTGGAACCACTATTCCTTCAAACGTACCCATTTTTGCTTTCCGAGATAATGTTCTCGACTTCCACACATTCTTCAAGGCTCCCAGGATTTTCGCCCCCTCCCCCACCCTATGATTCACTTCCGCTTCCATGGTTCCATCCGCTGCCACATCCACTCCCAGATATCTAAAACACTTTACTTCCTCCAGTTTTTCTCCATTCAAACTTACCTCCCAATTGACTTGACCCTCAACCCTACTGTACCTAATAACCTTGCTCTTATTCACATTTACTCTTAACTTTCTTCTTTCACACACTTTACCAAACTCAGTCACCAGCTTCTGCAGTTTCTCACATGAATCAGTCACCAGCGCTGTATCATCAGCGAACAACAACTGACTCACTTCCCAAGCTCTCTCATCCCCAACGGACTTCGTACTTGCCCCTCTTTCCAAAACTCTTGCATTCACCTCCCTAACAACCCCATCCATAAACAAATTAAACGACCATGGATACATCACACACCCCTGCCACAAACCTACATTCACTAAGAACCAATAACTTTCCTCTCTTCCTACACGTACACATGCCTTACATCCTCGATAAAAACTTTTCACTGCTTCTAACAACTTGCCTCCCACACCATAAATTCTAATACCTTCCGCAGAGCAATCTCTATCACTCTATCTAATGCCTTCTCCAGATCCATAATGTTTACATACAAATCCATTTATATATATAATATATATATATATATATAATAATATATATATAAATAAGTATATATATGATATTATATATATATATAAATAGTATATATATGGTGATCGCACTCAGTGGGAGTTCATTACAATTATATATAACATGCAATTTTTCTGTACATGTGCCACGACAATGTTTCGTGAGACAATTCACCTCATCAGGTGGCCAATACTTAAAGTATTTAAATACCAACAACACACTTTAGTCCATCCGTCCCAGCACCAATCTATACAGAGCCAACCAGTCCACTTTGTCATAACCGCGGTAATGGAGAGTGATAAGGGAGGTCACGTGGCGGGGTTGACCGTGAAGCTGGTGTGTCATGAACAACTTTTTTTAATTTTTCGTGTTTAGTCAATTTCTCCTCATAATGATTTGGTTAATGCTAGGATGGGCATTAAAATTACATGGGGTCAAATTAAAGTTCTAGTATTAGTCAAATAATACATGATTCTATGACGTTGTGTGTGGCATAATCAGCAAAGGGATGTAAAATAACGGATTTTCTAGATCTATGAGGTGATCCATTTTCCATGACAATGTTTTAGGCGATCGCATTTTTGTGGTCATACCCTGTCGTACTGCAAGAACGGTGCCAATAACACCTCTCCGTTTACCAGTTTTTCCGGTCAGGCCTTATTACATATCTTTACATGCCTTGCATTTGACGCGTAAACTCTTCCAATTTTTGCATGATTTGGCCACAATTATTTAAGGTCCTCATTGATGGTGTTTATTTGTACTGAAAGCAACATTATAAGCAGTTTTTAGAACAAGTCTTAAATTAGCTAAGTTGGGAGAATAGGGCAACACTAAACATTTAGACTTATCCTTATTGTCACATTTTTTGTTGACAAGAAGCATAAAATGCCTTCCTAGCTCTCCCACTAAGCTTTGTTCCACAAACCAATTGGGATAAAATAACATGCCCCAAAAGAGACGTCTTATATGACAACATTCTCTACCAGGCCTATGTGTCACATATCCTGCATTGCTCTTAAAGATTATTAACACAACTACAAGACATTTCTAACGGAAGGATCATGTATTGAGAAATATTGAATATAACCTCAAAGTTCGCAAGGCTACGCTGTTTGATTTAAGAGGACAAATGATCATATTCTCTATTATCACCACATCTTGAAAGGGCAGTTTTGCCTTCTTTTTCCATCAATCTTGAATTTGGAGGTGCGGTGAATTTACTTATTAAAGAAAACATCACAATCTTGGCAGAATGCCACAAGTCCACACGATTTCGCATACCACCTACCGACTCCAAGCACACTGCATCTGCAACCATCATCAAACACATTTAACAGTCCACCAATACTCACACCATCTCACTTCATCACAGCTTGTTATAACTTTCCCTTTTGCCCCCGTCACCGATATCCCCATTTATTATCCTGTCTTTCGCACACTAATTTACCTTCTTTTCAAATCGATCTTATCTCCTTAAAGTGTTAAACATCTCACTTCACCCCCAACATTCATTTGCCCTCTTTTCCAACCTCTGCACTTCTTCTTGACTTCCTGCCACTTTCCATTAGACCATCCTCAAGTCCATTATGCACTCCTTCCCTACTAGTACCGCCCAAATGCCTTTCTTTTCTCTTTTACTAGCAACACTACCTCTTCATCCCACCACTCACGACCCTTTTCTAATCTGCTCCACTCATATCTTACGCATGCCATAAGCTATCTTGCACTGCTTCCCTAATGATTCCCGCGTTTCATCTCGCCACTCCCCATAGCTTCATTACTCTTACTTATGTCCATTATGCAACGCAATTCGCCTAGCATTTCTTCACCATAAGATCCTTTTTCCAAGCTCAGTTACTCTCACTACTCCTCCCTGACGTTATTCCGTTTTTTCGTAATCTGGACAAATAATCCAACCATGTCCTCTACATGAACAGTGATCGATATCCCACAAGATGCCCATTTCAAACATCTATATCCAAAGTCTCTCTTATTTTTACCCACGCCTATCAATCAGTAATAGTCTAACAATTTTATGCCCCTGACCATCTCTCCTACTCACTACACTATACTCGTTTATATACCTCTAATCCAGCGATTCCCAATCACCGTCCTTTTTCAGCAACATAACTAAACTCCACAAGCCTTTCACTGTTTTCATTCAAACACTGAATATCCTTTGCGCCGGTCCATACCCTCAACTGCTACATTACTTACCACACTGATCATCCGGTCTCTTAAATAAAATGCTGTCACACTCATTAGCAGCTCTCGAAACACCTTGGACTTGCCTTATGACCATCCTCACTGGTCTGGTTCATAGGAACTAATAATCACCCAACTTTCGCCATCAAGTTTCAATGTTGCCACTTTATTTTCTGAATTTACTGCCTTACACTCTATCACAAATCCAACAACTCCCTGCTTCAGGAGTAGTGCTACTCCCCTTCCTTAGCTCTGTCCTCTCACCACCCCTTGACTTTACGAACGCCCGAAGACATATCATTAACATTTTCCCCCCTTTACCAAAAACCTCCAAGTCTCTTACCTCAAAACATACTATCTATATCGCCTCATTTCCGTCCTCTTGGTTACATCCCCACGCATCTAGACATCACAGTATGAGCCTTCGAGGAGGATGAGCACTCTCTGTCCAGGTTCTTTCTTCTAATTCCCCTATAAGAAATTGAAATCCAAGAAGGGGAAGGGGTGGGGTTTCCAAGCCCATCCGCTTCCCAACGCCCTTTATCGCATTCCAACTACACGCAGGAATGCGTAGTCAGAATATATTATATATATATTTAAATATATATATATATATAAAATATATATATAAATATTATTTAAAATTTTTTTTTTTTATTTTGCTTTTCGCTGTCTCCCCCCCCGTTTTGCGAGGTACGGCAAAAAAAAAGACGAAAAAAAAATGGCCCAATCCCCCCCCCAAACACAATGTAATATCCCTACACCCACAAATCCCCAAATATACATACCTTTTAAAATCTTCCCTTTTACACATATAAATTTCCAAAACCAAAACACATACATATATACCATGCCCCCACAATTCACACTGTCTGCCTTTATTCATTCCAAACCCCACCATTCCCCCCACCACCCCCGAATACCATCCCCCCCCCCTCATGTGTGCAGGGACACTAGGAAAAAAAACAACCCAAAATCCCCATTCGTTCCCCACTCAGTCTCTAGCTGCAAACAATAATTCCCCAACCACAGCCTCCCTTTTCCCCATCCCGGCCCCCACACAACTTTCCAAAGGTTTTTCCCCCCCCGAAAAGGCCCCCCAAAGCCCCTTTAAATTTAATCCACTACAGCACGTCAACCCCGGTTTTAAACCCCATCCAACCAATTCACTCTATTCCTTTCCCCCTTTTTAAACCCTTTCCCGCCCTGTTTAGGGCCCCCATCACCAAAAACTTTTTCACTCCATCTTTCCACCCACCTAAAATTTTGGGCTCCCCTTTTTTTCCCGTTCCCTCCACCCTTTCCCACCAATATACCTTCTAAAAAAATCTTCCTCACTCAACCCCCCATTGCCCAAAAACCCTTTCAAAAAACCCCCCCCTCCTTTTTGCCTCTCAACCCCGCTCTTTTTATTTCCACAAAATTTTCCTTTTTCCCCCCATTTACTTACTTTCAAACAAACCACCTCACAACCAAAACATTGTCCTCAAAAAATTTTCATTTCCAGCACACCACCCCCTTGCGCACAAAATCAACCATAAACCCAAAGCCTCGCAAAAAATACAACAATGTTTGGGAACCCTATTTTTTCAAAATACCCTTTTTTGGGTTTCCGAAAATAAAGTTTTCAAATTCCCACACATTCTTCCCAAAGGTCCCCCGGAAATTTTTGCCCCCCTTTCCCCCCCCCCTATGAATTTACTTCCCCTTCCATGGGTTCCAAAACCGCTGCCCCATTCCCACTCCCAGATATCTAAAAAAACTTACTTCCTCCATTTTTTCCTCCATTCAAACTTAACCCCCCAATTGACTTGAAAACCCCCCACCCTACTGTACCTAAAAAACCTTTCTTTATTTACATTTTCTCTAAAAATTTTCTTTCAAAAACACTTTAAAAACTCAGTCACCAGCCTTTTTTGCAGTTTCTCACCCTGAATCGCCCCCAAACCTGATTTAAAAACAGCGAACCAACCCAAATGACTCCCTTTCCCCCGCTCTCTCCAAACCCCAAAAGGGCTTCAAAATTGCCCCTTTCCAAAACTCTTGCATTCCCTCCCAAAAAAAAACCCCCTCCCTAAACAAAAATTAAAAAACCATGGAACATCACACCCCCCCTGCCACAAACCTTTCATTCCAAAGAACCAATACTTTTCCCCCCTTCCCAAAAACGTACACATTTCCTTACAAAACCTCGATAAAAAAAATTTTTCCAAATGCTTCCCAAAAACCCGCCTTCCCCCCAAACCCTAAATTCTAAATAAACCTTTCCCCCCGAGCAAACTCTAACACTCCTAAACTTTTTGCCTTTTTTCCAGAACCATAAAAGTTTTCATTTCAAAACCCAATTTTTTTTTTTTTCTAAGTATTTTTTCAAAATACATTCTTCCAAAAGCAAACACCTGATCCACAACATCCTCCCACCCCCATTCTGAAACCACCCAAAATCCCCTTTTCCCCCAAACTTATGCTTTCAATGCCCTTTAAAACCCCTCAAATTTAAAAACCCCCCCAAAAAAAAATTTTAAAACCCGGGAATTTCTTTTTCAAAAAATTATAAAACCCCCGGGAAAATTTAGAAAACCCCCCCTTATCCCCTTTGCCTTGGGACAATGGCACTATGCACGCATTCCGCCAATCCTCAGGCACCTCACCATGAGTCATACATACATTAAATAACCTTACCAACCAGTCAACAATACAGTCACCCCCTTTTTTAATAGATTCCACTGCAATTCCATCCAAACCTGCTGCCTTGCCGGCTTTCATCTTCCGCAAAGCTTTTACTACCTCTTCTCTGTTTACCAAATCATTTTCCCTAACCCTCTCACTTGCACACCACCTCGACCAAAACACCCTATATCTGCCACTCTATCATCAAACACATTCAACAAACCTTCAAAATACTCACTCCATCGCCTTCTCACATCACAACTACTTGTTATCACCTCCCCATTTGCACCCTTCACCGAAGTTCCCATTTGTTCCCTTGTCTTACGCACTTTATTTACCTCCTTCCAGAACATCTTTTTATTCTCCCTAAAATTTAAAGATACTCTCTCACCCCAACTCTCATTTGCCCTCTTTTTCATCTCTTGCACCTTTCTCTTGACCTCCTGTCTCTTTCTTTTATACATCTCCCACTCAATTGCATTTTTTCCCTGCAAAAATCGTCCAAATGCCTCTCTCTACTCTTTCACTAACATATATATATATATATATATATATATATATATATATATATATATATATATATATATATTTCTTTTTTTTTTGCTTTGTCGCTGTCTCCCGCGTTTGCGAGGTAGCGCAAGGAAACAGACGAAAGAAATGGCCCAACGCACCCCCATACACATGTATATACATACGTCCACACGCGCAAATATACATACCTACACAGCTTTCCATGGTTTACCCCAGACGCTTCACATGCCCTGATTCAATCCACTGACAGCACGTCAACCCCGGTATATCACATCGATCCAATTCACTCTATTCCTTGCCCTCCTTTCACCCTCCTGCATGTTCAGGCCCCGATCACACAAAATCTTTTTCACTCCATCTTTCCACCTCCAATTTGGTCTCCCACTTCTCCTCGTTCCCTCCACCTCCGACACATATATCCTCTTTGTCAATCTTTCCTCACTCATTCTCTCCATGTGACCAAACCATTTCAAAACACCCTCTTCTGCTCTCTCAACCACGCTCTTTTTATTTCCACACATCTCTCTTACCCTTACGTTACTTACTCGATCAAACCACCTCACACCACACATTGTCCTCAAACATCTCATTTCCAGCACATCCACCCTCCTGCGCACAACTCTATCCATAGCCCACGCCTCGCAGACATACAACATTGTTGGAACCACTATTCCTTCAAACATACCCATTTTTGCTTTCCGAGATAATGTTCTCGACTTCCACACATTCTTCAAGGCTCCCAGGATTTTCGCCCCCTCCCCCACCCTATGATCCACTTCGCTTCCATGGTTCCATCCGCTGCCGGATCCACTCCCAGATATCTAAAACACTTTACTTCCTCCAGTTTTTCTCCATTCAAACTTACCTCCCAATTGACTTGACCCTCATCCCTACTGTACCTAATAACCTTGCTCTTATTCACATTTACTCTTAACTTTCTTCTTTCACACACTTTACCAAACTCAGTCACCAGCTTCTGCAGTTTCTTACATGAATCAGCCACCAGCGCTGTATCATCAGCGAACAACAACTGACTCACTTCCCAAGCTCTCTCATCCCCAACAGACTTCATACTTGCCCCTCTTTCCAAAACTCTTGCATTCACCTCCCTAACAACCCCATCCATAAACAAATTAAACAACCATGGAGACATCACACACCCCTGCCGCAATCCTACATTCACTGAGAACCAATCACTTTCCTCTCTTCCTACACGTACACATGCCTTACATCCTCGATAAAAACTTTTCACTGCTTCTAACAACTTGCCTCCCACACCATATATTCTTAATACCTTCCACAGAGCATCTCTATCAACTCTATCATATGCCTTCTCCAGATCCATAAATGCTACATACAAATCCATTTGCTTTTCTAAGTATTTCTCACATACATTCTTCAAAGCAAACACCTGATCCACACATCCTCTACCACTTCTGAAACCACACTGCTCTTCCCCAATCTGATGCTCTGTACATGCCTTCACCCTCTCAATCAATACCCTCCCATATAATTTACCAGGAATACTCAACAAACTTATACCTCTGTAATTTGAGCACTCACTCTTATCCCTTTTGCCTTTGTACAATGGCACTATGCACGCATTCCGCCAATCCTCAGGCACCTCACCATGAGTCATACATACATTAAATAACCTTACCAACCAGTCAATAATACAGTCACCCCCTTTTTTAATAGATTCCACTGCAATACCATCTAAACCTGCTGCCTTGCCGGCTTTCATCTTCCGCAAGGCTTTTACTACCTCTTCTCTGTTTAACAAATCATTTTCCCAAACCCTCTTACTTTGCACACCACTTCGACCGAGACACCCTATATCTGCCACTCTATCATCAAACACATTCAACAAACCTTCAAAATACTCACTCCATCTCCTTCTCACATCACCACTACTTGTTATCACCTCCCCATTAGCGCCCTTCACTGAAGTTCACATTTGCTCCCTTGTCTTACGCACTTTATTTACCTCCTTCCAAGACATCTTTTTATTCTCCCTAAAATCTAATGATACTCTCTCACCCCAACTCTCATTTGCCCTCTTTTTCACCTCTTGCACCTTTCTCTTGACCTCTTGTTTCTTTCTTTTATACATCTCCCACTCAATTGCATTTTTTCCCTGCAAAAATCGTCCAAATGCCTCTCTCTTCTCTTTCACTAATAATCTTACTTCTTCATCCCACCACTCACTACCCTTTCTAATCAACCCACCTCCCACGCTTCTCATGCCGCAAGCATCTTTTGCGCAATCCATCACCGATTCCCTAAATACATCCCATTCCTCCCCCACTCCCCTTACTTCCATTGTTCTCACCTTTTTCTATTCTGTACTCAGTCTCTCCTGGTACTTCCTCACACAAGTCTCCTTCCCAAGCTCACTTACTCTCACCACCCTCTTCACCCCAACATTCACTCTTCTTTTCTGAAAACCCATACAAATCTTCACCTCTTTCACAAGATAATGATCAGACATCCCTCCAGTTGCACCTCTCAGCACATTTACATCCAAAAGTCTCTCTTTCGCGCGCCTGTCAATTAACACGTAATCCAATAACGCTCTTTGGCCATCTCTCCTACTTACATACGTATACTTATGTATATCTCGCTTTTTAAACCAGGTATTCCCAATCACCAGTCCTTTTTCAGCACATAAATCTACAAGCTCTTCACCATTTCCATTTACAACACTGAACACCCCATGTATACCAATTATTCCCTCAACTGCCACATTACTCACCTTTGCATTCAAATCACCCATCACTATAACCCGGTCGCGTGCATCAAAACCACTAACACACTCATTCAGCTGCTCCCAAAACACTTGCCTCTCATGATCTTTCTTCTCATGCCCAGGTGCATATTCACCAATAATCACCCATCTCTCTCCATCAACTTTCAGTTTTACCCATATTAATCGAGAATTTACTTTCTTACATTCTATCACATACTCCCAGAACTCCTGTTTTAGGAGTACTGCTATATATCGGGGAGAAAGAATACTTACCACGTATTCCCTGCGTGTCGTAGAAGGCGACTAAAAGGGGAGGGAGAGGGGGGCTGAAATCCTCCCATCTCATTATCTTTTTTAATTTTCCAAAAGAAGGAACAGAGAAGGGGGCCAGGTGAGGATATTCCCTCAAAAGCCCAGTTCTCTGTTCTTAACGCTACCTCGCTAACGCGGCGGGAAATGGCGAATAGTTTGAAAAAAAAAAGAAGAAAAAAAAAAAAAAAATATATATATATATATATATATATATATATATATATATATATATATATATATATATATATATCCACGAAATAAACTTTGTTTCAAGCGGCTAAGCGGGAACTCGGAGGAGCGTCACTATAACCAGGTTACGTTCCTGGATACTGTGGCGTCAGCTCGTCCTCCTCCGACTCGAATGGGCTACGCTCACTCACCTTCACCAGCACAATATACCTTCGCCAGCATCATACCATGACTGGTCCTCTCCAGACGATCACCACTCACAACACCAGCGACAGTTTTTGGTGAGTTAGTGAGTGATTACCTGGTGAGGGACAGGAATGAGTCGGGCCGTTGGTGGTGTGGCCAGTGGGCGGACAGGGAGGAACTTGCCACTCCTTCAACCACCCTCCACACAGTCGGCCAGGTCAGGCTCCTGCCACCAGCCATCCACTACAAGACCACAGCGGATATTAGATATCCTATTGTCTTTTACGCTGGGGAGGAGAGAGAGAGAGAGAGAGAGAGAGAGAGAGAGAGAGAGAGAGAGAGAGAGAGAGAGAGAGAGAGAGAGAGAGAGAGAGAGAGAGAGAGAGAATTACTCTAAAGATGCACAGACCACACAGAACCGAGGTCGAAGCGAGATGGTTTGGCATTAACGCTACTGAAAAGAAAAAAAAAGAGTTCAGTCCCACTTGAAAGTAAGAAAGGAAAAGGATATTAAAGACAAAGGCTCTTTCCCTACCCTCCACTCCCTCTGGAAACACGTCGGACGGACAACAGGTAGAATATGGCAAATGGGCGTCACCACTGGTGACCAGTGGTTGGTAGAACAAAGGGAGAGACGAAAATCAGCAACGAAGAAAGGTCACCAAAGGTATAGCCCAACCTTCCTATCTGGGGTCCTCGTCCAGCAGTGCCGAGACATGGAGGGTTGAGGGTCCTCCACCAAGGTCTCTCGTATATGGGTCTTCGTCTGTCGTTGAAGACGTGTCGTGTGACGTGTCATGATCTATGAATATCTCTTACGAGATGCGTCATCAGAGCTGTTTCTCAAGTTCCCAGGCTATCTGAGACTGAAGGAGCCTCGCTGGTCTTTTTAGTTCCCTGGCCATCTAAGACTGAAGGAGCCTCGCTGGTCTTTTTAGTTCCCTGGCCATCTAAGACTGAAGGAGCCTCGCTGGTCTTTTCAGTTTCCTGGCCATCTAAGACTGAAGGAGCCTCGCTAGTCCTTTTAGTTCCCTGGCCATCTGAGACTGAAGGAGCCTCGCTGGTCTTTTCAGTTCCCTGGCCATCTAAGACTGAAGGAGCCTCGCTGGTCCTTTTAGTTCCGTGGCCATCTGAGACTGAAGGAGCCTCGCTGGTCTTTTCAGTTCCCTGGCCATCTAAGACTGAAGGAGCCTCGCTGGTCCTTTTAGTTCCCTGGCCATCTGAGACTGAAGGAGCCTCGCTGGTCTTTTCAGTTCCCTGGCCATCTAAGACTGAAGGAGCCTCGCTGGTCTTTTTAGTTCCCCCATCTAAGACTGAAGGAGCCTCGCTGGTCTTTTTAGTTCCTTGGCCATCTAAGACTGAAGGAGCCTCGCTGGTCTTTTTAGTTCCCCCATGTAAGACTGAAGGAGCCTCGCTGGTCTTTTTAGTTCCCTGGCCATCTAAGACTGAAGGAGCCTCGCTGGTCTTTTTAGTTCCTTGGCCATCTGAGACTGAAGGAGCCTCGCTGGTCTTTTTAGTTCCCCCATCTAAGACTGAAGGAGCCTCGCTGGTCTTTTTAGTTCCTTGGCCATCTAAGACTGAAGGAGCCTCGCTGGTCTTTTTAGTTCCCCCATCTAAGACTGAAGGAGCCTCGCTGGTCTTTTTAGTTCCTTGGCCATCTAAGACTGAAGGAGCCTCGCTGGTCTTTTTAGTTCCCCCATGTAAGACTGAAGGAGCCTCGCTGGTCTTTTTAGTTCCTTGGCCATCTAAGACTGAAGGAGCCTCGCTGGTCTTTTTAGTTCCTTGGCCATCTGAGACTGAAGGAGCCTCGCTGGTCTTTTTAGTTCCCCCATCTAAGACTGAAGGAGCCTCGCTGGTCTTTTTAGTTCCTTGGCCATCTAAGACTGAAGGAGCCTCGCTGGTCTTTTTAGTTCCCCCATCTAAGACTGAAGGAGCCTCGCTGGTCTTTTTAGTTCCTTGGCCATCTAAGACTGAAGGAGCCTCGCTGGTCTTTTTAGTTCCCCCATCTAAGACTGAAGGAGCCTCGCTGGTCTTTTTAGTTCCTTGGCCATCTAAGACTGAAGGAGCCTCGCTGGTCTTTTTAGTTCCCCCATGTAAGACTGAAGGAGCCTCGCTGGTCTTTTTAGTTCCTTGGCCATCTAAGACTGAAGGAGCCTCGCTGGTCTTTTTAGTTCCTTGGCCATCTGAGACTGAAGGAGCCTCGCTGGTCTTTTTAGTTCCCCCATCTAAGACTGAAGGAGCCTCGCTGGTCTTTTTAGTTCCTTGGCCATCTAAGACTGAAGGAGCCTCGCTGGTCTTTTTAGTTCCCCCATCTAAGACTGAAGGAGCCTCGCTGGTCTTTTTAGTTCCTAGCCATCTAAGACTGAAGGAGCCTCACTTTCTTGAGAATATTATCGTTATCATTTACTTATACACACAACTTGTACCTGCCGCATCCTCCCTGCACATGAGTTGTGATCTGACGACTACGTCAGAAAAGATGGAATGACAATCCTCAGCAGGAGAAAAGTGCATAGATTACCCTCCATTCACCGCCCTCAGTGCCTTACCAGGACTTCAAATGGCTGACCCCAGGCTCACGGATGAATGCCGGTCATAACGGGTCTATTTGAGTCTCATCCTTGCAAGAGATAAAATTATCCAGATGGCAAATGACGCCAGTGAATACCACTGATGAGGTTGATGATGATTACGTGATGCCACACACCAGTCCTGCTCCTCAAGTATGACTCGCTCAATTTCACTCATTTTTTCGTTGTTGCCGTTCCACACAAACCTTGTGACAGTTATCTGAGAGTAACTACCAAGTAACGGTGATCAACATCACAAGATTTAGAATGGCAGGGGAACCTTACAGTAACACAGCATCTCAGGTTTGTCATGTCTTTGAAAGTGATTCTTCAGGACGATGCGACACATAGTACCACTGAGGAGGACCAGTCGAATCTCAGGCTTTCTCCTGGTAATGGCGATCACAATATACAAGCAAACCTGCAGTTAAAGATAGAATTCAGCGTGTTTGTGTACATGATGTGTTGTTCCGACGTGGTCTCCACACGTCAGACATCCTCGCGTTGCATCCATTCCTTTCGCTGATCCTGAGGCGGATGTTATGAAGTGCGAAGGCATTATGAACGTAGGATGAACATTCTTCGTGGGGAGGAATTACCTCCAGTGTTGAGGTAAAGCGGCCGTTATGATTCCATTCCAATTTTCCGGTTCCACGCGTCGATATTGGTACCAGGGAGTAAGGTCGATATACCACGATGGAAAACAGTCGATTCCCACACATCGCTACGAGTTTTTCATGGCCACTCCAGTATGGGGGAGAGGGGTTATGTTTATGTTGCTATGTGTGTGTGTGTGTGATCGGTAATGGCAGTACTGCTCGCGCCAGCTATACGTAATGGCGCCATTTCATCAAAGGTTCCTGCTGGCGTTGGTCCATATACTGGGCCTGCAGGAGGCTAACAGCGAGGCCGTTTGCAACGCTACGGGGTTACTGGCACTAGGGATCTGGCCCCTCCCTCCTGGTGGCCTCTGGCCCAGAACTGGCCGCCCCCTGGAGCACCTCCCCCGGTGGTATATCACTCGACTCCCATCACATGTGTCGACCATCCTCCGCCCATCACCAGCCTAATGACCCTCTCCCCCACCTCACATCTTTTTTGATAGGGTTGTTTAGAAGAGAAGGGGAAGAGGTGGGATAGGGGATGGGAGAGTGTGATACAGGGGAGGAAGCTGAAGTGTGTACAGGTGGATGGTGTAATTTTGCCTCAATGTTTGTAGGGGGATTGTCTGGCAGCATCTTTTCTGTTGCCATATCTACATACCCCCTGCAGACTGGGAGTGTGTATGTAGTTATATTGTATCTTATGGTTTACGAAGGAGATTCACTAAGTGACGCTAAACATCATGTATATCGATGGATGACTGGAGCCTCCCTCAGTGCTTTGAGGCTTCGAGGGAACCAAGGGTGTTCCATGCTTCACTAAGTGACGCTAAACATCATGTATATCGATGGATGACTGAATCTTCCCTCAGTGCTCTGAGGCTTCGAGGGAACCAAGGGTGTTCCATGCTTCTTCTGTTATCGCAATCTCGCATTTGTCTGTAGCTTGTATCACTGTTGTGCCCAAGGCTCTGCCACACTTTCTGTGGTGCTTCTCTTTAGTATGAACCGACCGCATTGTTCTTGTAATCTTTCATGTTTTCTGTACAAAGGAGGTACTTCTTCCCTGACAGATCGTAAAGCTTTGTTCTGTGAACTCTGAAACTTCAGCATGCGTGATGTTGAGGCGAGAGGCGATGAACGTTGTTATATATGAGAGTATGTTAAGGGAGGTATGGTTATGATTCTGACCAGGTGTTGTGATTCTGGGTTGTCTGAAAGGTGTTGGAATCTGTCCTGACTGGTGGTGGATACTTTCCCCTCCGCGGATCTCTTGTTGATGTGATCTAGTATCATACCTAGTGATTTTGTAGGTTGGATGAGACGGCACAGGCAAGTGAATGCCCTAAACAAACACGTCAAAGTTATGAATATATAAATATATATATATATATATATATATATATATATATATATATATATATATATATATATATATATATTTTTTTTTTTGTCGCTGTCTCCCGCATCAGCGAGGTAGCGCAAGGAAACAGAAGAAAGAATGGCCCAACCCGCCCACATACACATGCATATACATACACGTCCACACACGCAAATATACATACCTATACATCTCAATGTACACATATATATACACACACAGACATATACATATATACACATGTACATAATTCATAGTCTGCCTTAATTTATTCCCATCGCCACCTCGCCACACATGGAATAACAACCCTGTCCCCCCTCATGTGTGCGAGGTAGCGCTAGGAAAAGACAACAAAGGCCCCATTCGTTTACATTCAGTTTCTAGCTGTCATGCAATAATGCACCGAAACCACAGCTCCCTTTCCACATCCAGGCCTCACACAACTTTCCATGGTTTACTCAAGACGCTTCACATGCCCTGGTTCAATCCATTGACAGCACGTCGACCCCGGTATACTACATCGTTCCAATTCACCCTCCTGCATGTTCAGGCCCCAATCACTCAAAATCTTTTTCACTCCATCTTTCCGCCTCCAATTTCGTCTCCCACTTCTCCTCGTTCCTTCCACCTCCGACACATATATCCTCTTGGTCAATCTTTCCTCACTCATTATCTCCATGTGACCAAACCATTTCAAAACACCCTTTTCTGCTCTCTCAACAACACTCTTTTTATTTCTACACATCTCTCTTACCCTTACATTACTTACTCGATCAAACCACCTCACACCACATATTGTCCTCAAACATCTCATTTCCAGCACATCCACCCTCCTGCGCATAACTCTATCCATAGCCCACGCCTCGCAACCATACAACATTGTTGGAACCACTATTCCTTCAAACATACCCATTTTTGCTTTCCGAGATAATGTTCTCGACTTCCAAACATTCTTCAAGGCTCACAGAATTTTCGCCCCCTCCCCCACCCTATGATTCACTTCCGCTTCCATGGTTCCATCCGTTACCAGATCCACTCCCAGATATCTAAAACACTTTACTTCCTCCAGTTTTTCTCCATTCAAACTTACCTCCCAATTGACTTGACCCTCAACCCTACTGTACCTAATAACCTTGCTCTTATTCACATTTACTCTTAACTTTCTTCTTTCACACACTTTACCAAACTCAGTCACCAGCTTCTGCAGTTTCTCACATGAATCAGCCAACAGCGCTGTATCATCAGCGAACAACAACTAATTCACTTCCCAAGCTCTCTCATCCACAACAGACTGCATACTTGCCCCTCTTTCCAGAACTCTTGCATTCACCTCCCCAACAACCCCATCCATAAACAAATCAAACAACCATGGAGACATCACCCACCCCTGCCGCAAACCTACATTCACTGAGAACCAATCACTTTCCTCTCTTCCTACACGTACACATGCCTTACATCCTCGATAAAAACTTTTCACTGCTTCTAACAACTTGCCTCCCACACCATATATTCTTAATACCTTCCACAGAGCATCTCTATCAACTCTATTATATGCCTTCTCCAGATCCATAAATGCTACATACAAATCCATTTGCTTTTCTAGGTATTTCTCATATACATTCTTCAAAGCAAACACCTGATCCACACATCCTCTACCACTTCAGAAACCACACTGCTCTTCCCCAATCTGATGCTCTGTACATGCCTTCACCTTCTCAATCAATACCCTCCCATATAATTTACCAGGAATACTCAACAAACTTATACCTCTGTAATTTGATCACTCACTCTTATCCCCTTTGCCTTTGTACAATGGCACCATGCAAGCATTCCGCCAATCCTCAGGCACCTCAACATGAATCATACTTACATTAAATAACCTTACCAACCAGTCAACAATACAGTCATCCCCTTTTTTAATAAATTCCACTGCAATACCATCCAAACCTGCTGCCTTTCCGGCTGGAGGGAACGAGAAGTGGGAGACCAAATTAGAGGTGGAAAGATGGATTGAAAAAGATTTTGAGTGATTGGGGCCTGAACATGCAGGAGGGTGAAAGGCGTGCAAGGAATAGGAGCGATGTGGTATACCGGGGTTGACGTGCTGTCAGTGGATTGAATCAAGGCATGTGAAGCGTCTGGGGTAAACCATGGAAAGCTGTGTAGGTATGTATATTTGCGTGTGTGGACGTATGTATATACATGTGTATGGGGGTGGGTTGGGCCATTTCTTTCGTCTGTTTCCTTGCGCTACCTCGCAAACGCGGGAGACAGCGACAAAGCAAAAAAAAAAAAAAAAAAAAAAAAAAAAATATATATATATATATATATATATATATATATATATTTATTTATTTTGCTTTGTCGCTGTCTCCCGCGCCTGCGAGGTAGCGCAAGGAAACAGACGAAAGAATTGGCCCAACCCACCCCCACACACATGCACACACACACACGTCCACACACGCAAACATACACACCCACACATCCCAACGTACACACATATATACACACACAGACACGCACATATACACACATGCACACAATTCACACTATCTGCCCCTACTCACCCCCATCGCCACCCCGCCACACACGGAATAACATCCCCCTCCCCCCTCATGTGCGCGAGGCAGCGCCAGGAAAAGACAACAAAGGCCCCATTAGCTCACACTCAGTCTTCAGCTCTCATGCAATAATGCCCGAAACCACAGCTCCCTTTCCACATCCAGGCCCCACACAACTTTCCATGGTTTACCCCAGACGCTTCACATGCCCTGATTCAATCCATTGACAGCACGTCGACCCCGGTATACCACATCAATCCAATTCACTCTATTCCTTGCACGCCTTTCACCCTCCTGCATGTTCAGGCCCCAATCACTCAAAATCTTTTTCACTCCATCTTTCCACCTCCAATTTGGTCTCCCACTTCTCGTTCCCTCCACCTCCGACACATATATCCTCTTGGTCAATCTTTCCTCACTCATTCTCTCCATGTGCCCAAACCATTTCAAAACATTCTCTTCTGCTCTCGCAACCACGCTCTTTTTATTTCCACACATCTCTCTTACCCTTACGTTACTTACTCGATCAAACCACCTTACACCACACATTGTCCTTAAACATCTCATCTCCAGCACATCCACCCTCCTGCGCACAACTCTATCCATAGCCCACGCCTCGCAACCATACAACATTGTTGGAACCACTATTCCTTCAAACATACCCATTTTTGCTTTCCGAGATAATGTTCTCGACTTCCACACATTCTTCAAGGCTCCCAGGATTTTCGCCCTCTCCCCCACCCTATGATCCACTTCCGCTTCCATGGTTCCATCCGCTGCCAGATCCACTCCCAGATATCTAAAACACTTTACTTCCTCCAATTTTGCTCCATTCAAACTTACCTCCCAATTGACTTGACCCTCATCCCTACTGTACCTAATAACCTTGCTCTTATTCACATTTACTCTTAACTTTCTTCTTTCACACACTTTCCCAAACTCAGTCACCAGCTTCTGCAGTTTCTCACATGAATCAGCCACCAGCGCTGTATCATCAGCGAACAATAACTGACTCACTTCCCAAGCTCTCTCATCCACAACAGACTTCATACTTGCCCCTCTTTCCAAAACTCTTGCATTCACCTCCCTAACAACCCCATCCATAAACAAATTAAGCAACCATGGAGACATCACACACCCCTGCCGCAAACCTACATTCACTGAGAACCAATCACTTTCCTCTCTTCCTACACGTACACATGCCTTTCATCCTCGATAAAAACTTTTCACTGCTTCTAACAACTTGCCTCCCACACCATATATTCTTAATACCTTCCACAGAGCATCTCTATCAACTCTATCATATGCCTTCTCCAGATCCATAAATGCTACATACAAATCCATTTGCTTTTCTAAGTATTTCTCACATACATTCTTCAAAGCAAACACCTGATCCACACATCCTCTACCACTTCTGAAACCACACTGCTCTTCCCCAATCTGATGCTCTGTACATGCCTTCACCCTCTCAATCAATACCCTCCCATATAATTTACCAGGAATACTCAACAACCTTATACCTCTGAAATTTGAGCACTCACTCTTATCCCCTTTGCCTTTGTACAATGGCACTATGCACGCATTCCGCCAATCCTCAGGCACCTCACCATGAGTCATACATACATTAAATAACCTTACCAACCAGTCACTAATACAGTCATCCCCTTTTTTAATAAATTCCACTGCAATACCATCCAAACCTGCTGTCTTGCCGGCTTTCATCTTCCGCAAAGCTTTTACTACCTCTTCTCTGTTTACCAAATCATTTTCCCCAACCCTCTCACTTTGCACACCACCTCGACCAAGACACCCTATATCTGCCACTCTATCATCAAACACACTCAACAAACCTTCAAAATACTCACTCCATCTCCTTCTCACATCACCACTACTTGTTATCACCTCCCCATTTGCGCCCTTCACTGAAGTTCCCATTTGCTCCCTTGTCTTACGCACTTTATTTACCTCCTTCCAGAACATCTTTTTATTCTCCCTAAAATTTAATGATAAGATAGGTAACCGGGTTATCGTCCAACGCTGAGGGGAGGATGAACAGCTGGATAGACAGTGGATTGACTGCCGCGACCAGGATTCGAACTTATGTAGGCTCGACACCGGGCGGCCCATCAGTGCGTCACGATCAGGAACGCTTACCTCGACCATGGATTTTGCAGCTCCTCTGGAGCTCCATGTGTCACGCCTCCCATCAACAGCTACTCTCTCCCTCCACGCCTCCCTCACCCGGCTACACACACCCCTCACGCCCACTCCGCTCCCCCTTCGTCTCTTGCCCTCCGCCATAGCGGTAACCAGCTTCACCTGCCTTCATCCCTGAGACATTCGTCCTCTTCAAGCTTCCATGTCACTCTTCAGCTTCCATTCCACCCCAGAGGGAACTCCCTGCTTTCCACAACCACCTCCCTGGTCCTTTCATCAGTCTCCCTGCTCCCCATACCCACCTCCCTGCTCCACACCCACCTCCCTGTTTTCCACACCCACCTTCCTGCTTCACATCTACCTCCCTGCTCCACGCCCACCTCCCTGTTTCCCATACCCGCCTCCCTGTTTCACACCCACCTCCCTGTTTCACACACCCACCTCCCTGATACCCGCCTCCCTGTTTCGCACCCACCTCCCTGTTTCACACACCCACCTCCCTGCTCCACACCCACCTCCCTGTTTTCCACACCCACCTTCCTGCTTCACATCCACCTCCCTGCTCCACACCCACCTTCCTGTTTCCCATACCCGCCTCCCTGTTTCACACCTACCTCCCTGTTTCACACACCCACCTCCCTGCTCCACACCCACCTCCCTGTTTCCCATACCCGCCTCCCTGTTTTGCACCCACCTCCGTGTTTCACACACCCACCTCCCTGTTTCACACACCCACCTCCCTGTTTCCCACAACCACTTTCTTGCTTCACATCCACCTCCCTGTTTCCCACACCCACCTCCCTGCTCTACATACCCACCTCCCTGTTTCCCACACCCGCCTCCCTGCTCCTCATACCCACCTCCCTGTTTCCCACACCCACCTCCCTGCTCCATACCCACCTCCCTGTTTCCCACACCCACCTCCCTGCTCCATACCCACCTCCCTGTTTCCCACACCCACCTCCCTGCTCCATACCCACCTACCTGTTTCCCACACCCATCTCCCGGCTTCATACCCACCTATCTGTTTCACACACCCACCTCCTTGCTCCACGTCCACCTCCCCGTTTCCCAAACCCACCATCCTGCTTCACACCCACCTCACTATTTCCTACACTCACCTCCCTAATCCACATCCACCTCCCTGCTCCCCTTATCTGCCTCTCTACTCTCGACACCTGCCTTCCTGCTCCTTACATCCACTTCCCTTCTTCCTACATCCACTTTCCTTCTCCCCATATCCGCCTCCCTTCTTCGCACATCCACCACACTTATTCTCACGCCCGCTTCTTGCTTCCCATACCCGCATCTCTGCTTCCTGGTCTCTGCATTCACCTCTCTGCTTCCCATACATGCTCGACACACCCGCCTCCCATCGCCTCACATTTGCCTTCCTGCTCCCTACATCCACCTCACTGATTTCCTTACCCACCTCCAGCTCCTTTTTGCCTCCTCCTTCTCCTCCCCCACAGCCGCTTACCTGCTCTCCAAACCCGCCTCTCTGCTCTCGATACCCAGCTCTCTCTTCCTGACACTCTCCTCCCTGCTCCCCACATACACGGTGCTCTCCATAACGCCATTCCTCTGCTCCCCATATCTGGTTTCTTGCTCCCTACACCTGTCCTCCTACTTCCCCTCACTCGCTTCCCTTCTCCCTACTTCCCCACATCCACCCCCTGGGAAAAATGGTTATCTTTAATGAATCTCATTGAGTTTTCTAGGCATATATTGTGAGAAACAGGAACCCCAATATACATATCCTGTGTTGTTATACACTTAGGCTTGTGTAAAGCCTTTGATAAAACACCTCACGGGAGACTGCGAAATGAGATTCGAGCTAACGTCACATAGATCCAATCTTAAGAGTGGATAGCGGATTGGGTTTAGCGGATTGGGTTCTCAGCGAAAATCGAGGGTGATGATCAATGGGAGAAGTACCTGACTGGCTTCACATATCTAGTGGAGTTCTGCAAGGCTCACTCCTGGAACCTATATACTTTTAATCGTATATATATCCCTATCCTAAAGACAGGATTCGCCAGCAGAATCTTAAACCTTTTTCGCCGACCACAGGGGACTAAGGAACATAGACAAATCAAAGGAAGACTGGCTGAAGATTTAGGTAGAGTGAACAGACATGGATTTTGATATAGACACATGCAAGGTGAAGCAAGTAGGTGCCATAAATGATGAGTACGAACTGCTTGGTTAACCCTCTACAGGAAGTTAAGTAACTTAAGAGTGATTATCAGTAGTGACAACTATGGTAAACAGTTCCTAGCTGCGTACAAGCCAACAAGGTGTTTGGTTTCGTAGCCGGAATTGTAAACCACAACATAAAGGAGGCGATACTCGCTCTTTGCAGTGCCCTGGTTGGACTTCATGTAGTCTCCTGTTGACTTTCTAGTCACCAAACCAAGTCAACGATGAAGGGAAACTTGAGCGAACTTAAATCAGAGCAACGAGATCAATCCCTTCACTCAGAAATAAGCTTTATGTGGAAGGATTCAGAGTCGAAATAGCTTTCTCTAGAAAAGTGCAGGCTCGGAAATGATCCTGATAAGAGGTTTTCAAAATATTTGAGATAAGTTCCTTAACTGACATCCATTATCAATAAGAATATTGTGTTCTCAAACTGCCTTTTTTCTCTTCTTTTTTAGAATCCGACCCGAGGTTAAGAGTCATCAAACCGATAAGGTACATAGTCCAATCCACACTTTCCTATAGAATTCCCATGGTAGTACATATGTTATCACAACATTGCAAGGTGTTTGTTTTACGTCTTTATCCCGTCGGCCGTTGAGCCAGAGGGAGTGGTGAGTAGGGAAGTGCCTTCTGCTTTGCTCATTCCTATTTCTGCCTTAACCATCCCACTTTCCTCTTTCTACTGCGTCACTTCTCCCCACAACCACCCTCCCTGCTCCCCACGAACACCTCCCTACTCTTCCTCCCCAAAGAAAACCCACCTTCCTTCTCTCCAACAACTGCCTCCCACATCACCACAAGGTCAGGATCTATCACCATGAAGCCAGGTCGTATCTCTCACTCCTAAGTTCTCATAAGTAAATACCAGCTCCAGTCAACACAATGCCTATCAACACAGTGGTAGGCTCTGTCACCACAACGCTGGGTTCCTATTGAAACCACAACCCCTGGTCTTGTTATAGCATCATCAGGTCCTGTCACCAGAGAGCCAGGTCCTGTCACCACAGAGCCAGGTCCTGTCACCACAGAGCCAGGTTCTGTCACCACAGAGAGAGGGCCTGTCACCACAGAGCCAGGTCCTGTCAACACAGAGCCAGAGCCAGGTCCTGTCACCGCAGAGCCAGGTCCTGTCGCCACAGAGCCAGGTCCTATCAGAGCCAGGTCCTGTCACCACAGAGCCAGGTCCTGTCACCACAGAGCCAGGTTCTATCACCACAGAGCCAGGTTCTATCACCACAGAGCCAGGTCCTGTCACCGCACAACGCCAAGTCATACATCACCAGCGTCAGATGTCATGCCATCACCACAACCCCAGGACCTATGAAGATAACGTAAGGTTCTCTTACCACCACCACGTCAACGGCAGCTCCCGTCAACGTAGATAGAGCTAAGTTTTTACAACACAATAGCGCCAGGTCCCATCACCACAAAGTTAGGTCCCATTACCACAACGCCCATTTCCTATCACCACAACTCCAGGTTATATCACCACGACGCCAGTTTCCATCTATACAAGATCAAGTCTTCTATCTATAGCATCAGTTCGTCTCAACACAAAGTCAAGTATGGCCACCAGCACACGGGCGACCCCTGGCAAGACAGCGCGAGTGTTGCAAGGACGCCTGGCCGGCATGTCGGACACGGGTCGAGACATACATGACCTCGGTGCAACGTGGAGAGGAAGAAGTCCAGTACAGTGGATGTCTGCAGGACATGTTCCTTGGGACCTTAAAGGTGAGACGCACACACACACACACACTCGACACCCCCGCCCCCCAGCAACATGCTGGGCGACGTAGCTAGGGAGGTATAGACAGGTACGGAGGCGAGTGTCTTCACTAGCCCCACGAGTAGGTACGGAGGCAAGTATCTTCACTAGCGCCACGAACAGGTACAGAGGCGAGTGTCTTCACTAGCCCCACGAGTAGGTACGGAGGCGAGTGTCTTCACTAGCCCCACGAACAGGTACGGAGGCGAGTGTCTTCACTAGCCTCACGAGCAGGTACGGAGGCAAGTGTCTTCACTAGCCACACGAGTAGGTACGGAGGGAAGTGTCTTCACTAGCTCCACGAGCAGGTACGGAGGCGAGTGTCTTCACTAGCCCCACGAGCAGGTACGGAGGCAAGTGTCTTCACTAGCCTCACGAGCAGGTAGGGAGGCAAGTGTCTTCACTAGCCCCACGAGCAGGTACGGAGGCAAGTGTCTTCACTAGCCACACGAGTAGGTACGGAGGCGAGTGTCTTCACTAGCGCCACGAACAGGTACAGAGGCGAGTGTCTTCACTAGCCACACGAGCAGGTACGGAGGCAAGTGTCTTCACTAGCCACACGAGCAGGTACGGAGGGGAGTGTCTTCACTAGCGCCACGAGCAGGTACGGAGGGGAGTGTCTTCACTAGCCCCACGAGTAGGTACGGAGGCGAGTGTCTTCACTAGCCTCACGAACAGGTACGGAGGCGAGTGTCTTCACTAGCCCCAAGAGCAGGTACGGAGGCGAGTGTCTTCACTAGCCACACCAGCAGGTACGGAGGCAAGTGTCTTCACTAGCCACACAAGCAGGTACGGAGGGGAGTGTCTTCACTAGCCACACGAGCAGGTACGGAGGCGAGTGTCTTCACTAGCCTCACGAGCATGTACGGAGGCTTCACTAGCCACACGAGCAGGTACGGAGGCGAGTGTCTTCACTAGCCACACGAGCAGGTACGGAGGCGAGTGTCTTCACTAGCCACACGAGCAGGTACGGAGGCGAGTGTCTTCACTAGCCCCACGAACAGGTACGGAGGCGAGTGTCTTCACTAGCCACACAAGCAGGTACGGAGGCGAGTGTCTTCACTAGCCCCACGAGCAGGTACGGAGGCGAGTGTCTTCACTAGCCACACGAGCAGGTACGGAGGCGAGTGTCTTCACTAGCCACACGAGCAGGTACGGAGGCGAGTGTCTTCACTAGCCACACAAGCAGGTACGGAGGCGAGTGTCTTCACTAGCCCCACGAGCAGGTACGGAGGCGAGTGTCTTCACTAGCCCCACGAGCAGGTACGGAGGGGAGTGTCTTCACTAGCCACACGAGCAGGTACGGAGGCGAGTGTCTTCACTAGCCACACGAGCAGGTACGGAGGCAAGTGTCTTCACTAGCCCCACGAGCAGGTACGGAGGCGAGTGTCTTCACTAGCCCCACGAGCAGGTACGGAGGCGAGTGTCTTCACTAGCGCCACGAGCAGGTACGGAGGCGAGTGTCTTCACTAGCCACACAAGCAGGTACGGAGGCGAGTGTCTTCACTAGCCACACGAGCAGGTACGGAGGCGAGTGTCTTCACTAGCCACACGAGCAGGTACGGAGGGGAGTGTCTTCACTAGCCACACGAGCAGGTACGGAGGCGAGTGTCTTCACTAGCCACACGAGCAGGTACGGAGGCGAGTGTCTTCACTAGCGCCACGAGCAGGTACGGAGGGGAGTGTCTTCACTAGCCACACGAGCAGGTACGGAGGCAAGTGTCTTCACTAGCCACACGAGCAGGTACGGAGGCGAGTGTCTTCACTAGCCCCACGAGCAGGTACAGAGGGGAGTGTCTTCACTAGCCCCACGAGCAGGTACAGAGGCGAGTGTCTTCACTAGCGCCACGAGCAGGTACGGAGGCGAGTGTCTTCACTAGCCACACAAGCAGGTACGGAGGCAAGTGTCTTCACTAGCCACACAAGCAGGTACGGAGGCGAGTGTCTTCACTAGCCACACGAGCAGGTACGGAGGCGAGTGTCTTCACTAGCCACACGAGCAGGTACGGAGGCGAGTGTCTTCACTAGCCTCACGAACAGGTACGGAGGCGAGTGTCTTCACTAGCCACACGAGCAGGTACGGAGGCGAGTGTCTTCACTAGCCCCACGAGTAGGTACGGAGGGGAGTGTCTTCACTAGCCCCACGAACAGGTACGGAGGCGAGTGTCTTCACTAGCCACACGAGCAGGTACGGAGGCGAGTGTCTTCACTAGCCACACGAGCAGGTACGGAGGGGAGTGTCTTCACTAGCCCCACGAACAGGTACGGAGGCGAGTGTCTTCACTAGCGCCACGAGCAGGTACGGAGGCGAGTGTCTTCACTAGCCACACGAGCAGGTACGGAGGGGAGCGTCTTCACTAGCCACACGAGCTGCCACACTCTGTAGTCTAAGGAACATTATCATCAGAGTGGGTGTCGACCAGGAATGGCTAGGGTAGAGCGTCACTTCAGGGGATGCCAGCAGTGGTGGTACAGAGGCATCTAATGTTGTACCATCAGCATCACCCGGAGGGCGAATCTCACTGTGTACCATCAGTTGTGTCAATGGAAACACCTGTCAGTGTATACTAACAGTTAGCAAATCTAGTTTTATGCCAGTAATTCATCGATTTAATGGTGAACCATCACTAAGATCTCATGGTGTACCATGAGTAAGCAAATCTATTGGTGTACCATCGATAGATAGATCTATTCACATACCATCCATAAGCGAACGTAACAGTGTCGTAGTTTGCGTTCTTAGCCCTGACACATTTACGGGCCTCTTAGGGTCGAGCACACAGGTGCGAATCCTGGTTGAGGCAGTCAACCCAGCCTCATGAGGGTACTAGTCTGATGGCGTCGTGTTGGACCACAGCGAACCACGCGGTATTTCTACGTTCATTTCTATAACCCAACTGTCGCAACCTTCGTGTGGCCACATTGTCCAGGTTGTGGACTGGTTATGAGAGGGAGGAAGGAAGAACTCCCTCGTATCGACAGGGGACATGTGCCTTTGAAAGCACTGTGGCCTGTGACCACGAACAGGTGTCCTGGTCCTCTGGGGTAAGGCTAGCTCTACCATGTAGTTCGTGTCTCAGCAGAGAAGATATTTTCTTCTATGCGAAGGTCTGATCTTTTTTCAGCCTCCATATGACGTAGATATTAGCTGGTATTTCACTGCGTCCTGAAGACACCCTTTCAGAATATCAGAGTCCCATGCTTACCATCGTAGCAACGTTGGGTCAACAGATCGCCTCCATCGGCCCAGTCTTACTGATGTAAGTCAGTGGCGGTGTCCCAGGGAACTAGATATCCCACCCAGGGACAGATATATATATCCCAAGTATGTGGTGTCCCTTTTCACTGCCCTACTAAGATGTGGGGACTCTGCATGCAAGATCCACAGTGAACCGTCAAAGGTGGGAGTTGTTGATCTAGCAACACAATCGTCCCTCTCCAGCAACTTAATGGGAATGACAGTGTTGTTTCCTTCAGCGAAATCGTCTATGATTTACCTTCTGTTGGACCCAACAGCTTCTGTTATTGAGTTACGTATAATTTATTGGGAGCTTATAGTCTGGACCTGGCAGTGTGTATGGTCGCTTGGGTTTCAAATGAATATTTGTGTGTGTGTAGACAATGCTTCCTTTAAGCTCAATATTTTTCTTTAGCATTTCCAAACTTCTGATCGATTGTCAGAATATTGTACTATAAAGCCAGTAAAGCGTCCTGGGTAAACCATAGAAAGGTCTGTAGAGCCTGGATGTGGATAGGGACTTGTGGTTTCAATACATTACACATGACAGAGAATGGATATGAGCGGATAGGTACTTTTCTTCGTCTGTTCGTGGCGCTACCTCGCTAAGGCAGGAAACGAAGATCAAGCATGAAGATGCCTAAATGAAGGTACGTACGTTATCACACCGTGGGCTTGGAGGAGCAGTGTTAGAACACTTCAAGCTTCACCGCTCTCATCCTGTCTACCATTCACTCTATGTGTCCCTGTCTGTCTGTTTCTCTCATGATACATACGTGGTAACGACAGTGAAATGATAATAATATGATTACATATCAGAAATGGCAGTGTGTGTGTTACTGCTGGTCCACAATGGTCCTGGTACAGAGACTGTGGCCTTTCCTGTCGTTGGTCCACAATGGTCCTGGTACAGAGACTGTGGTCCTCCTGACGCTGGCCCACAATGGTCCTGGTACAGAGACTGTGGTCCTCCTGACGCTGGTCCACAATGGTCCTGGTACAGAGACTGTGGTCCTCCTGACGCTGGCCCACAATGGTCCTGGTACAGAGACTGGGGTCCTCCTGACGCTGGCCCACAATGGTCCTGGTACAGAGACTGTGGTCCTCCTGACGCTGGTCCACGATGGTCCTGGTACAGAGACTGTGGTCCTCCTGACGCTGGCCCACAATGGTCCTGGTACAGAGACTGTGGTCCTCCTGACGCTGGTCCACAATGGTCCTGGTACAGAGACTGTGGTCCTCCTGACGCTGGCCCACAATGGTCCTGGTACAGAGACTGTGGTCCTCCTGACGCTGGCCCACAATGGTCCTGGTACAGAGACTGTGGTCCTCCTGACGCTGGCCCATAATGATATGGTTGATAACAAGCTATGCTTTATAGTTGCCTGGGGACGAATTAAAGTTCTTAGTGTTAGCAGTTGAGACAGATTCGGTGACGTTATGGGTAGCGTAGCGTCATCAGTGACGTTATGGGTAGCGTAGCGTCATCAGTGACGTTATGGGTACGTCATCATCAGTGACAATATGGGTTGCGTCATCAGATGAGGAGAACAATGTGTCTGGGTTGTTGAGGTCAACAGGGTGATCGTTTTCATGATCTTTTAGCAATCGCATTTTTTTTGTGGTCATTTTTTTGTGGGCAGTTGTATAAGCACGAATAATCACCTCTCTCTCTCTCTCTCTCTCTCTCTCTCTCTCTCTCTCTCTCTCTCTCTCTCTCTCAATCCACTTCCATTTTTACCCACACCAGTCTGGGGTTCATTTCCTTTCATTCTTTGACACACTGTCACAACTCCTGCTTGATCAGCAGTGCTACCCCTTCCTTAGATGTTGCCTTCACACAACCTCTGATCTTACTCCCAAGACATTTCTAAGCCATTCTTCCCCTTTATCTATGTTTCACTCAGGTCCAGAACACCCAGGCTCCTCAACTCAAACACACTATCATTCCTTCCCTCTCATTGTGGTTACAGCAACACACATTCTGACACCCCGGAGCCTCAGGCTTTGTGGAGGATGAACACTCCCTGCTTGTATGTCCCATATTCTAGAAATTGAAATGCAAGAAAGGGGTTGGGAGGAGGAGGGGAGTTACAACGAAGAGAAACAGGTAGATGTTGTGTGTGTGGACGGAAAGAGGAGAATGCAGTAAACAATGCAACAAAAATCCCCGCAAGTTAACGCCCTATTCCCCCATCTCTCTTTCCTTAACACTTACCTCCAGCGAGGTGAGGCGTCTGAGTGTTGCTATGGCAACAAACAATGAAAAAAAAAAGAGCTGAATAAGGCGGGCAACGCCACGTCCTGCATAGGTGGCGTCACTATCCTCTCTCTGCTTCCCCAGGGGACGGCGTCCCTTACAGCTCCATCTCACGACACAGGTCCCCATGGGCAGCATGACCCATCGATTAAACCATTCCCCACTACTACTAACCGTAGGGCCTCCCCTATATTATAAGCTCAAAGAACCTGATAACTTTACTTATGTGTTCATCTCTTTACATCCATCCACTGTGGAGCTCCACCCAGCGTGGATCTCTTCCTATGATCACCGTGGACCTCCCCTGCAGGCATCACGGTAGCTCTCACTAAACCTTCCTTATCAAAACCACTTTCGAAACACTTGCCGGAACCACTGCACGGCTCCTTGCCCTAACCTGAGCTCCCTTACTGTACGTACCTCAACCATAACATTGCCTTCGTGGACACTTAGCACACCGATGCCCTCGGACTCTACCTTCTCTGCTGGATCTCGTAAGATACTGCTCGATCCTCACCAGCGGCAGCGCAGGAGCCTCACTATGACTGCTAGAGACTCCTCTTCACCCATACCACTACAAACCCACCTTCTACACCTACCCCCACCACACACAGGAAACTCCCTCATCAGGTGAACCAGGTGGATCTCTCGAGGTAACCAAACGCGAGAGAATGGACTGCGTTCATAATGTATTTTGCTGGTATAAAGATGATGGAAGTGGGCGGTAATCATGCACGTTAGTGTCGCTGTTCCTTGACCAGTTGTGGAAGCCACCCACACTACACACTGCTGGCTGGGCTGGAGGTCCAAAATAAGAATGATATATTGCAGGGAAGCGACGATCCTCCAGCTCAGCCTTGCTGCACGGTGATGTAAACAAGATATCTACATTAACCTTTCCTGAGTTTAAAAAAGATAAAAAAAAGAACTTGTGACAAAGTGAAACATCTTGCCTGGTTTCACAGTACTGGTGTTATCTATATAAGCTGTCCATCAGAGTAACTGAAGTAAAAATCAATTTGCTGTAGTGTCTGTATGCGCAGGTTATCACCTATCTAACAGTATCTATCATCCTATACGAGAAGGGAGCTTTGCACTCGTGTACTGTTCTCGCTTCCTTTTCATGTGTTCTTTTTGACTCCTTCAGTGGCAATCACGTGAACAACCTCTTGATCATCAGATAGCTAATTCTACGAGTCAGCAATTCCAGCCCTGTAGAAATGCGTCCCTTTGGAATGGCTTTGAAGACATGCCTCCCTCCGTACACTTCTTATAAGTTCCGATTGTCCCCTTCATGTGACGGACGCCTCTTTCTAGTAGCAAAGATCCAATTTTCCATTGTCGTGGCGTTTTAAAAGTCTACACGTAGTTATTACGTCCTCCCGTATGTTTTCTGTTTCCAGTGTGGGCAAAGTAAGGGCTTCCTTCCCCCTCTTTCTTCGTAGCTTATTTCATTCAGTTCTGGCGCCACCCTCGTTGTATTCCATCCGATCCTTTTTAGGAATTCTATGTGGTTCTCCACGTAAGTGGATCGGAGTGTTAACGGCATATTCCACTCTGTGGCGAATGTGTAAGTCTGTCTGAACATCTCCCTATCCAGTGACGGGAGGATATTGATGTGTACCTAGTGACGGGAGGATATTGGCGAGTGCCCAGTAAAAGGTGGGGGTCTGTCGGGTGTCTAGTGACGGGAGGATATTGGCGGGTGTCTAGTAACGGGAGGATATACACGGATGTCTCGTAAAGGTTCAGTTAAAATGGAGCAAAATATAGCTTGGCTCCGCTTTGTCGTCCTCCTCAAGTGCTCTTTGGGTGACACGTTCAACGTCGTCTCTCCAAGCCTAGATCCTTCTTACAGCAGGACCTCCTGTCACTTATACCTGTGAATTGATACCCACCGTCTGGTGTATTCAAATCCATTCCGGTCTTCCTGACATTACATTTCTTTTTTTCAGGATTACATTTAATAAGCCAGATGTCCGAAAATCACTGCACCTTGGGTATGTCTTTGTAGTATTTCGCAGTTCCTGTTGCTTCGCACTTTCTTCACGATCTTCGATCGTCGACAGATATATTCAGGCAAGAATCTTCCTAGTTTGACACATCATCTACATAGATCAGAAACAGTATTTCCCCTTCACTGGGAGAGACCCTACTGACCACCTCCGCCCGCCTTTAAAAAAAAGAAAGGTTCATCCGACCAAGTTTCTCTTCCATTCCAGTCGCGACGTTTAAACATCCCTCCTCTGATCCCAGCTTATGTACATTACTGGTCTGGTGCATCAAAAGTTCTCTGGTCATACAAGAGTAAACCATACACACTCTACCATCTCACATATCTAGGATGTTGTTTACTCGATCATGAAGATCCTGAAAGGTGGCTAGGTAAAGTCTTTTTCTAGATCCATACTGAACGTGTGGATACTGGAGGTTCATTCAACGACCCCCATTCTGCTTCCAGAGTCCTCTCTAGCCGATGTATCCCCATGGTTGTGGATGGATCAGCCTCTACCCGTTTCTCCATCAACAGCGGTGTCCCTCAAGGTCTTGTCCTGTCTCCTACACATTTCCTTTCTTTTCTAAATAACCAAATGCACTCATATGCTGACGACTCAACACTGCATTCCTCCACATCCTTCAAATCTGCTCCTTCTCTCACTCCATCTGATTCTCGTATCGACACAATCTCCTTAATAATCTCAAACTTGGGCAGGATAACTCATTGGGGTAGACGAAATCTAATGAAGTTTAATGCCTTCAAAATTCGTTTTTTTTTTTTGCCCATCTCTCTATTGAAAATTCCACACAACTTTCCTCTCTCCTTTGACGGTCCTGTAATTTCACCTCTTGACTCAATGAACATACTTGGTATTACTGTAACATTCAAACTGTCTTGGGAACCTTGCATTACGGAAATGGCTAAGTGTGCCTCTAAGAAACTGGGAATATTGTTTCGTTGTGGAATTTTCTTTTCTCCGAACAGTTGCTCCGCTTATACAAAGGATTGATCCGTCCTTGTATGGAATACTGCTCTCACATCTGGGGTGGTTCTAGCTCTGCATCCTTACTAACAGAATTGAGATGAAAGCGGTTCGATTCATCTTCTTTCCCAGGCTAACTTCATAACCTGACCCACTTGCCCTACGCTGCAACGTTGGTTCACTTTCCTTCTTCCATAGGTATTACTTTGGATTTTGCACCCTAGAGCTGACTGCTCGTGTGCCCCCCACCATTAACTGATTACAGTGCGACCTTCGACAACTCAAGAGTGAGCTGTCCTGATATCTGCTTCTTTCCTTACACTTCGAAGCTTTGGAACTATCTGCCTTATGATATGTATCCCAATTACTATAGCTAGGCTGTTTTAAAAGAAAACAGTGTTTCACTTTCTCCAAAATTCGGTGATACTTCTCCTTGTCTCTTATTTATCTCTTTCATGATCTTCATTATATTTCGAGTAAAGCTTGGCCTTGATGTGGAATTTTGTTCCTAACTGCGCCCCAGCGTATGAAAACAAACAGACTACACCGAACCTTAGGGAGAAATCTTGCTTACTGGGAAAACTGACACGTTTATTGATGTATCTTTTAATCCACAACTTCAGAAGGCCACTAAGATTTTACCGTCGATCACAAACATTTCCATATGTAAGTTGACAGAGACAAGCCTCGTCCAGGTGACGATGGTGTTGAACACGCTGCAGCAACCCTGAGGCGCAGAGCTACACTGGACTAGAACTAACCGTTGCATCCTGTACGGTGGTCGAGGATAGGCTGGCTGGTGAGGGGGAACCCAGCGCAACCTGTCGAACAAAGAGCAATGGGAGGAGTCTGTTGGGTGCCGCCTCGTAACGGGAGGATATTGGTGGGTGCTTAGGGACGGGAGGATATTACCGAACGCCTAGTGACGGGAAGATATTGGCAGGAGCCTAGTGACGGGAGGATATTGGCAGGAGCCTAGTGACGGGAGGATATTGGCAGGAGCCTAGTGACGGGAGGATATTGGCAGGGGCCTAGTGACGGGAGGATATTGGCAGGAGCCTAGTGACGGGAGGATATTGGCAGGAGCCTAGTGACGGGAGGATATTGGCGAGTGTCCACTGCCTAGTGACGGGCGGACATTGGTGGGTGCTTCGTGATGGGAGAATATTGGTGGGTGCCTAGTGACGGGTGGATACTGTTGGGCGCCCACTGACTCCAAAGAACTGCAACGAACTGGAGCAATTACACGAGTATGACAACAAAGGATCAAATCAGGATGGGTGATGATGGAGCGAAACACTCACTCTTCACAGCTGGTAAGGTAATGATGGTAATGGAGGACTTACGATCGTAATGGAGGACTTCCATTACAGAGAGCATTGCTTGGGGAAGAATTTGGATTCTCTTGGTGGTAGAGAGAGCCACGGAGACGCACGATTTTAAGCTTGTATACACGAGGATGAGAGGGACTGATACACCATCATGACTAGCCCTCATCTTCACTCATACTGGCAAGGATATTACGATCATCATATATATAATATACCAGATGGAAGAAGTTATCACGTCATGCTAAAGTTTGGATACGTGGTAGAGGAGGCATTGAGAGAGCAAAGATGAAATAGGTTATCAACGCGACATCTGATCATGGAAACTACGCAAACCTTAGTGATTTCTGTGGCAACTTAGATTGGGAAATGACAATAAGTAGCCAAAAACAGGTCTTAGTGTATCTCAAGCTTTAGGTTTAGAGGAGATGGTGAGAAAAAGGAAGAAATGGCATAATAAAAGATGTCATAAAGCTAAGGAGCTTCGGGAAGTGCAGTGACTATGGAGTAGGTGGCATTCGAGTCAGCTAGGATTTTGCAAGAAAGTGATCAGGAATCACCAAACGAGTTCAGCGGGATACGAACAGCGGAAGAAACAAACTCTGACAAGAATATTGTGAACCAGGCGCAGCTCAGATTCAAAAATCATTCCAGCGAGTCATCAGGAACCAAACTATGTTAAGCAGCTAAAATCAGGCCAAGGGATTCAGAGGAAGAGTTGTAGCGGATGTAAGAATGTGTGAAGCAGTGAACAACAAGTTCAAATGTCATTTGTTCACAGTGGAAGATACTACATCCCCAACACCAGTGAGATAGAATGGCAGGAGATCTTGTAAGTCGTTGAGATATCTGGAAAGATGATGTTAACAAAATGCTAAAAGGATTTGACCAATACAAGGCTCGTGATCCTGAGGAAAATTTGATCATAATTGCTCAAGAGGTTTGCAGATCCGCTTGCTAGACCACTTGAATCACTCTTCAATATGTCACTTGCCCGAAGGTATGAATTCCCACCTGAATATAGTTGCAGATGATGCAAAGGCCATTGGGGGAAACGGAAAGCGAGGAGGATTGCATAAGATTAAAAGGGGACCTAAACAGACTCCAAAGTTGGTCTGAAACTTGGTTGTGGTCACAGCACCCAAAAGGAACTCAAAAAGCTCATAGACGAAGTCCAGAGTAGGGCAACAAAGATGGTGCCGCCAGAATTAAAAGAGCTGAGTTATAGGGAAAGGCCAGAGGCTTTAGATTTAACGACCTTGGAGGAGAGAAGAGTGTGGAGGGTGGGTGACCTGATCGTAACCTTTAAGTTTCTAAAAGATACTGACCAAGGGATTAGTTCTTCGAGAGATGGAAGGACAGAACAATCGGAGGACATTACACACACACACACACACACACACACACACACACACACACACACACACGTCTTCAATATCATTATATAAGACACACTTTCATGTGATATCATCTCCAGTGTGGGGGCAGACCAGCCTCCCTGCTAAGCCAGAGGAGATGCATGAGACCGTATTAGATCGGGGGGAGGGAAGGTGTGTGTGTGTGTGTGTGTGTGTGTGTGTGTGTGTGTGTGTGTGTGTGTGTGTGATCTCTGCGCATGGTAAGATTTTCAAGAGCATTTTCAGCGATATATAAAATGTAGGCGCGTGGCCAACACACCAAGGAACTCCCACAAATTGACACTCAGGCGATAGTAACTCAATCTTGGCTTCCTGATATGTAAGTCAGGAACATGACTTCCCCCGCCCCGTGTGTGGGGACGTGACTGGTGTTAGATATGGTGTCGTGTTGACGCTGGTCTGGCGAGGGAGGTGTGTGTGTGTGTCTGTGTTTCTTCTGTGCGCCAGGTCCGACTTGAGGAAAGATAGTTTTTTCTACCACTTCCATCAGAACATCCAGTTCCACACCATCTATGACTGTCTGCGAGCTTGTGAGGACCACAGGTTCCTCAGCTGTAGCTTGGAGTCGAAGACAAGTCGTCCAGTTTGGACCGAGACGTGAGTGTTGCTGGAGGTGGGTGATGCCTCTGGGAGGTGCTAGGGGGGTCACACTCACACAGCCAGAGGACACGAGGACGTGGCTGGTGCGGTGGGGTGGGTAAATGAACGAGTGGGTGGGTCGAGAACTGATCACAAAGGAACCTCTATTCTCTTAAGCCTCCTCATCCATAAACTCGGCACACTCGGCACAATCGCCAATCTCTCTCTCTCTCATTAGCAATACTAACTCTATTTACAGACTAGCAATACTTACTGTATTTACAGACTCGCAATACTTATTGTATTTACAGACTAGCAATGCTTATTGTATTTACAGACTAGCAATACTTATTGTATTTGCAGACTAGCAATACTTATTGTATTTACAGACTAACGATACTTATTGTATTTACAGACTAGCAATACTTATTGTATTTACAGACCAGCGATACTTATTGTATTTACAGACTAGCAATTCTTATTGTATTTACCGACTAGCAATAGTTATTGTATTTACAGGCAAGAGGAGCAAGTAGGCTCCACGTACTCGAACTTAGGCTGAACCTTTTGGAAACTTCTTGGTACCATTTCCACGTACTGGGGCGGTGTGGGGGTGTGTTACCACTCTATACATCTGCCTTCCCTCAAACCCTTCAGAGCCGAGAGGCGGAAGTCTTCTTTGTGTAACCATTTTTATATATTTTTCTTTCGCTGTTATTTCCTTTCCTTCTCTCTCCCTCTTCCTCGTCTCACCCTTTTCATAAACAACTTGACTTTCAAAATTCCTCGTGTGTGGTGATCCTGCTTCAGTGCGCCCCTCAGCTTTCTTTTTCTCTCTCTCTCTACGTAGAATAATCTTTACAGCTGAGTCTGTGGATACCAGTTGTTGCCGACTGCTCTGCCCACACCTCGCGCTGCCAGAATCTCATTCATCCTCCCTCGTCTTCAATAAAGATGTCTCATATGCCTTATTCCAGCGTATCCTCTTTCATCATGATACATGTGTTGCTGTCAGATTCATATTTCGTTCAATGATATTTGACTGAAGTGTAGTTTGACTTGCAGAGTTGCTCGTTTTTTCCAATCTAGAGGGGTCTTCTCTGACGTCCGAGAGGTCCTCTCTTATGCCTGGAAGGTCTTCACAGATAGCTGGGAGGTCCTCATTCTCGTCTGGAAGGCCTTCCCTGACGTCTGAAGGTTTTCTCCGACGTCTGGGAGGTCCTCATACAGGCCAGGAAGGTCTTCCCCCCGACATTTGGAAGATCTTCCCCGACGTCTGGGAGGTCCTCTTTCTGGAAGGTCTTCCCCAACGTCTGGAGGGTCTTCTCTGTCGTGAACGAGGTCCTCCTCCTTCGCGTCTCAAAGTCCCTCATAACACGACATTTGTATCTATCTGGGATTCACCTTGCTTCTTATCAGTGTCGGTTATCTCTATCAATCTCTTTAGTGTACCTTAAATCTAATGCTGATTGGCGTCCCTATCTCCTGCCGACCATACGTCCTGGCTGTCATGCTCACGTTTCACTCTGAGAACCTCTTCTGTGGTTCTTATTCCATTTCGCTCTACGAGCAAGTGGGGAATCAACAGCCTTGTGTCTTAGGTAACTCTCCAGCATCAGCTCACTCCGACGATCATTCTCTGAACGACGTGATGTTGCTGCCCTTCTCCTTGTTCTACAGGTATTATTTCAGCCATTCTTCTCGTGAACGAAGTGGCCCTCCGCCAGGAAGGCTTGGGAGTGGTACAGTTTCCCACAGTTTACATGGGGAGTCCAGCCACTCAAGGATTGATCATTAAGATACCTTCTTCCCTCGAACAGCTAAACTGTGGAATTCTCTTCCATCCCTTCCTCTTGTCTTCCACTCGTCCTTTGAATATTCTGTTTTTAAGAGCCAGCAAACTCCTGCGGAGTCCTGATTAGTTTCTAGTCTCTTTTTCTCTAACACTCTTTTACTTTGGCTTTGAATGCTCCATGTTCTACACGTGTGTGACGGAAGCGCTCTCTCACGTAAATACAACTTCTCAAAGTCAATTGAGTTCTTTAGTTGAGTCTTGTTTTTAGCCTTTGGTTTGTTTATGCACAGGGACCTTTTTTTGTTTCCCTTACAGACAGAGGAAAATACTATACTTTCTTTAATCAAGTGACAAAACTATTCTCTTTTCTATACTTTGTGTTGTTTTTTCTTTTCGACCAATATCAAGTGAAGCCAGTTTCAGAGCAACGCAGGTCAGGTCCCCAAAGATAAATGGCTTCACTGCTCCCCCTCTTTGCATACACTTCACGTCAGATCAAAACATTACCAACAACAGGGGGTGTCCCTCAATGATATTCCAGTCCAGTGACCCTCTCTCTCTCTCTCTCTCTCTCTCTCTCTCTCTCTCTCTCTCTCTCTCTCTCTCTCTCTCTCTCTCTCTCCGGAGACTTCATCTTTCCCTCGAAAACTTTTTGACCATAATTGCAGGCCCAAAATGAGACAAGACTTCGATAGATGCCCGAGACCCAACCATCTCCACCCATCATGAGATGAGTCCCGTCACTCCAGGCAGCTGTGCTACCCTCCTCCCTCAATGAGGGTGTTCGGCACATCACATTACGACGAACTGGCACCACTGTGTAGAACCTATTCTTCCTGTGACCCGAGTAGTCCTGCTGATGCCCAGTTTACAAACGTCCACGAATGTATGAAACTGATCTGCTGTTGCTGCTGCTGCTTCCTGCTGGAGGATGTAACGGTATGTGTGTGTGTGTGTGTGTGTGTGTGTGTGTGTGTGTGTGTGTCTGTGCAGTATCACAGGAGCTCCTTGGTCAGTGCTAAAGCCCAGGGAGGTTGAAGCCAAGTTCTCTACAGGTGGAGGACAACATCCAGTCATTCCTAAAGTGTGTTTGAAGGGCCGTTGATGAAGGAACCCACTGGTGATGCAGCTCTAAGACAAGCCTAAGAAACAGAGAGTAATTCTACTGCAAGTGGTTTAGTTCAGTCCGTGTTCAATGGTCCCATTTCACCCTCCTCCACCTATCTTTGGTCTTCATCAACAACCAGCCAGTTAGGTACGGTAGTGAGCCCAGTTGTACACAGATACGGTCGTTGTCCCCACACGTCCCACGAGGAACAGAGCTCATTCCAGGTCCCCCGAGCACCTGTGGTCGGTCTGTGGCAACCTGTGTGTGTGTGTGAGGAGCAGAGACTCCCTCCCTCCTGAAGACACAACCCTCGGTCTACCACAAACTGAAGGAGATCCTTACACTTGGATCAAGTTGGTGCGAGTAGCCAAACCCGTACATATGACCGGGGAATCTATACCTCTCTGTACACGACAGAAACACTGTGATGAAACAGAATGACAGTCAATGTACAGACTTGAAGACCATAACTCTTGGGTTCATGAATGGACTTTGTCTATTACTCAACTTGGAATACTTTATTAAAGTGGGTGTTCGCGACAAGAGCGACTGACAGAAACCAAACCACGACACGGAAACCTCACTGGACCTGGAGTTCGTGACTGGATCCACTTGAATCACTCGATCAGTAATTACATACTTAGGCGTGAGGTGTGTGTGACCCGATCTGTGGTTTGAGGAACGTCGCTATATACTCGAAGACGTTGTCGTACTCGGGGTGCCGAGAGTAAGTGAACGGACGTAGGGGAGAAATTTGGAGGGAGTGATCGAACTTGGCCGGGAGCAGGTGAGGGCAATGGAACACAGGGATGTGCTTGGAATCCATAACCTGCTGGTGGTAGAGCGGATTTAAAGAACGTCTCTGGAATATTGCCCTGAGAGGCCATCCGGCGGTGGGAGAGGTCAGGGGTCAAAAAGGCGGGGGAAGGTGAGCATGGCTGTGTGTGTGTGTGTGGGTATCTGATGTGGTCAGCCACCTCCTCCGCCCATCACAAGGTCACAGCATACGCCAAGCCCATCCACCCACCATCCATGGTGACAACCGTGTCGACCCACCACCACCCATGGTAACAACGGTGTCGCCCCACCACCACCCATGGTAACAACGGTGTCGACCCACCACCACCCATGGTAACAACGGTGTCGACCCACCACCACCCATGGTAACAACGGTGTCAGCTGGAGACAGAAGGGGACGAGGCCAGAACATCTGTCAGCTCAAGGAGAAGGACGAGACTTTCATCAGCTGGAAGAGGAGGAGGAGGGCGAGAGAGGAGCTCAGGGCTGATGGTCCGCAGACCAACAGCAGCTAAGGGTCAGGGATCAGGGTTTCTGTCACTGAAGGAAGGGAATCGAGGGGAGGGAGAGGGTTGTTAGCTGAGGGAAAAGAACGAGGATAATCTAACCTGAGGAGGAGGATGGTCAGGATATGTAACACCTGAAAGGTAAGGACCTCTTTATGTCCTTACGTATACACATATGGGTATAACAACACCTGCCTCGTATACACATATGGGTATAACAACACCTGCCTCGTATACACATATGGGTATAACAACACCTGCCTCGTATATACATATGGGTATAACAACACCTGCCTCGTATACACACATACTTCAGTATCTCCTGGGAGCAGCGCCTGGCTATTGATAACACACATGAAAGACCACGTTAGGACACACGTCGTAATAATACGAGTACAGATACCACTTGATGCACGTTGTGTTACGTGACACATGACCTTAAGGTTATGGTTTCCAGTAACCAGTTTAGAGTAACAGTGTTACACTTGACCCCGACCTACGGTTGTGTAACTGTGGCTCACAGGGTCGGGACTCTGGTGTTCGCCTGGTCCCAGTGGAGCACGAGTCTCCTCAGCTATTTATGTACCCTGGTCTCCTGAATAGACGTCATACACAGATTTTTTTTCTCTTTCGAGTCCACAAGCTATTCACTGTTGCTTGAGGCCTTTCTGAGGTATTCATTAAACATCAAGCAGCATCCTAGGTAAGGTTAGGTAGCCTTGCTTTGCAGCATCCTTCTTCCCTCCCGACCCCCGACCCTAATCCCTCCAATGGGACCCATCCCCTTTTCCTTCGTCGTAGTGGTGGAGTTAGCTCAGCTCCTTCCCTGCCACCCTCCACCCCCTTCTTCGTTTATGACGAGCATCTCACAACGATCTCAGAAGTCCAAAGGATAAATTCTGATGACAGCCTTCTCTTTTTACCAGGGGAGGTGGGGCGGCGCGGGGGGGCGCGCGCCGCGCCAGACACGCTCCGTGGTGCCGCTTTGTAAGATCTCAGGGTCTTCGTCGTCGGCGTTTGTTGACATGTTGTTACTGCTGGTCCCCGCGCGTCGGGAGGGGCTGAAAAACCTTCTCTTCTTGTGTGAACACAGGAATGAGGAAGGAGGAGTGAGGTTGAAGTGGGTGATAAATGTGAGAAGAGAGAGCGCGTGGTGAGGCTGGGTGGATGGTGTGTGTGTGGGTTCGTGGGTGGATGTAGTGTCGCTCAGCAGGGGATGAAACGTCAGGGAAATGAGGACATTTTACCGATAGAAACCTTCCTTGTGAACCAGTCTGGTCGACCCCGACTGGGTAGCGATTAGTGATGGCCAGAGTACGACTAGACCGTGGTCTGCCGACCAGCAGCAGCAGTGATGTTCAAAGTGCGACCAGACCATGGTCTGCAGACCATCAGCGGCATTGGTAATAACAGTACGACCAGACCATGGGCCGCAGACCATCAGCAGTAATGGTGATAAAAGTAAGACCAGACCATAGTCCGCAGACCATCAGCAGCATTGGTGGTCATAGTAACAGAAGACCATCAGCAGTAGTGGTGATAACAGTACGACCAGACCATAGTCCGCAGACCATCAGCAGCATTGGCGGTCATAGTAACACCAGACCATGATCCACAGACCATCAGCAGTAGTGGTGATAACAGTACGACAAGACCATGGTCCGTAGACCATCAGCAGCAGTGGTGGGCATAGTAACACCAGACCAGACCGTGGTCCTCAGACCAGCAGCAGTGATGGTCACAGTATCAGACCAGACCAGACCGTGGTGCACAGACCAGATTCTTAAGAGGGAGGAGGCAGTGGAAATTATCGGTGACGCTCTGGCTCTGACAGCTAGACGTGCAGCCAACAAAGGTAATTGGATCATCGTAATGAGACCTGCCAGTGGTGCCACATGGACCACAGTGCCTGCGTGAGAGGCAGTGATGAAGGAAATAGCGCCGCATGAAAGTCAGTGCCACATGGAAAAGAGCAGTAGGGATGGCAGTGCCACATGGAAAAGAGCAACATGGATTGCAATGCCACATAGAACATAGAGCTTCATGAATGACAGTGCCACACGGGAAAAAGCACAATGGATGGCAGTGCCACGTAGAATAATGCTACATGGATGACAGTGCCACGTAGAAGTTACGCTACATGGATGAAAGACAGAGCCACATGGAAGAGAAGGCTATATGGAAGACAGTACCACATGGAAGACGGTGCCACACGGATGATACACATGGAAGAAAGTACCACTTGGACAACATGAACAACAGAGTCACTTAAAAGAAAGTTCTCCGTAGAATGCCACAAAAAAGAACGCCACATCAAAGACACTGCCACATGGATGAGAGTGTCACATGGAGGACAGTGTCACATGGAAGATGATGCCACATGGAAGACTCAGTCATATGGAAACGACAGTGCTATGCGGACGACAGTGCCACATGGACAGGTGAGAAAGGATAGCGAGCAGTGAGATGGGGAAGTTAAGTGGCTAGTGAGAGAGGGAAGAGCGGTGTATGGGCGTTATCTGCGGGGAAGAAATGCCTGTGACTGGGAGGTGTACAAGAGAAAGCGGCAGGAGGTCAAGAAGAAGGCACAGGGTCTGGTGAACGAGTAGCGACAACCTTCAGGGAGCATAAGATGTACGAGTAGCGACAACCTTCAGGGAGCATCAGATGTTTTGGACGGAGACTGATTAGTGTGAGAAAAACACGAGAACAAATGGGAATATCAGTGAAGTGTGTAGATGAAGTGAAGAGGAGATGAAGTGAGTATTTAGAAGGACTGTTGAATGTGGGATGTTTTGGACATTGGAGTAGGCGAAGTGAAAGAATCATGGGAAATTCGTTTGGTATAAGGATCAGATGTAGTAAAAGTCTTTCGAGACATGAAGCTTGAGGAAGCGGCTGAAACGGATGGTATTGCAGAAGAATTTCTAAAGAAAGCGGATTGACTGTTGTTGCTTGGTTAGTTAACATTTCAGTCTATGTATGGATTAGGTGCATGAGGACTGGCGAGGAGTGCTCGTATAGTGCCTATGTATAAAAGAAAGGGGACAAAAGTGTTATGTTCAAACTAAAGTGGTACAAGTCTGTTGAATGTACTGGTAAGTTGCACGGAGAGTAATGATCGAGTGGATGGGGGTACACACACAGTTGCAGACTGAGGAGGAAGAATGTGGATACAGGATTGGTAGAGGTGTGGATCAGGTATTTGCCTTGAAGAACGTGTGTATGAGTAGAGAAACAGCGAGACCTGTTTGTGGCATCTATGAACTCGAAGGAGGTGGTGTGTCTTTTAGAACGCACAAATGGATATGGCAGCATAGGGGAAACATGGGAGCTGATGTGCGCCATAATGTGGAATGAGGGAGCAAAAGTCTTTGGGGTACATGGTATGTATGGAGAGGTCACATTTCTTAAGGGTAAATATGGATATGTTTTATGATATAGTTGTTCCATTGGTGATGTATGGATGCGAGACGTAAGCGTTGGGCAAAAATGTAAAGAAGAGAGTGGATATGCTGGAAATGAAATGCTTGAGGGTGGTAACAGTGTAAGGAGGGTTGATCGCACAAGAAATTACGGGGTAAGAGAGAGATGTGGTGGTAAGAAAAGTATGTATAACAAAGCAGAAGAGGATATGATGAGATGGATTGGACTTATTGAGAGGATGAGCGAAGATAGCTTGATTAGGAGGGTATGCATCTCAGAGGTGGAGGGGACATGGAAAAGAGAGGAATACCAAGGAAGAGGTGGAAGGATGGAGTGAATGAAAAATGCTTTGAAGGCTCGGGCCTAGAATATGCATTTGAGCGTGAGGCAGTTCAAGGGATAGAACGAACTGGAGCTGTGTGCTATACAAGGAAAAACGTGTTGTCAACGAGCTGCATCAGGACATATGAACGTTCGGTCGGGAGAAACAACAAAAAATATCTTCCCAGTTTTGGTTTTGGAGGCTCTGATTTCACTGCATTATACACGAGAGTTACAGAATGAATGAGAGTTAATGAGGACATTTCTTCTTCGTCTGTGCCTGCCACTACCTCGCTGTCATGAGAAATAGTGAATGTTCTTCTTGTGAGCAGCTATATCATATCCATCAAGGTCTTGGTCGCCCATGTGTTAAGTACTCCTCACGTTTCTGGAGTGGTTCTTCCTCCACATCTCAATTACCCAGAGAGGAGCCATATGCCACCCGTCTTCTTAACCCTCCTGGCATCACCTCTTTCCAACCATCCCTCTCTGTACGCCACGAACTTGTGATAGATATTTCTTCTTTTTCCCCCGCAGTTTCCGTGAGCTGTATGCATGTGTCCTCGCCCGCCAAGGTTTGGCCTCCCGAGACCCTTGTCTGGCCGCTGCGCTTCACAGATTCTATGTACAGACCAGACTCTCGAGGAACTGACCCTCATGATAGCTCCTCCTTCCCTCGACAGCGAACTAAACTGTAGTATTGTCTTCCTCCTTTCGCCTTTCCCTCGCCCTATAGCGTTTCTACCTACAAGCGAAATGCCAGGCGGTGGCGTTATCTGTCATCGTGCGAGACAACTGAAGAGAACCCAGTTAATGTATTTTTAGGCTGATAGGTGTCACTTTTGACTAATGGTTCGTCCAGAATGTATTTCTAGGTTTTTCGCTGAGTGATTCGCCATCACCTCTGCAGCAGCATTGTCTACCCACTGACACATCACGGACATCATCACAAACACAAGATTAGATCCATCTTAAATAGGGTTACGAAGCCTAATTGAATGGTTATAGGTGTCGACACTTCAACTGGTTCACTCCGTCTATTGGAACACTCATTAAGAGGCTTCACTTGGTTCGTCCCGTTCACCGAGGCACTTGCGAAGATGCTCCACTTGGTTCGCTCCGTCCATCGGAACGCTAATTAAGAGGCTTCACTCCTGGAACCAGTCCACTGAGCACCGGGACGTTCTGTCCAGTTCATAAATATTCATGCGTACAAGAGCTAGTATCAGGATTAATTTGGAGCGCCCCATGGTGCACTTGGATTAATGGTCCGGCCCCACGATGAATCATAGAGTAACTGATATATGATCAACTATAAGAGCATCATCAGTAAAACGTACATGACGTAGAAGGATTAGAATCATCGTGTTGTTCCTGACTTTTCAAATGTGCTCAACAAATTAATCTCAGCATTTTTTTTTCTTTAAAGGGAAGTGAAAATTGTTGTAACCTAAGCTTAACCTAATCATAACAGATTCCACCACTATCACATCAATGTTAACATCTTCCTCTGTGGTTTAAGTCTGACGTCTTTGAAATTGAATTTGTTTCATTTCTTTTTCCTGGTACTCATTGCAACCTGCCCATTTCCTATAATGGCTCTCTGTTTCCACCGATGCCATACTAACCTGGAAACCTCTCAGTACACAGGTAACTACGTCTGTCATTGATAGTCTTATTCAGCTGATGGTGACATGGAACCCTTTATCCACGTCGGTTCTCAAGGGAGTCTGTCTCCCTTAATTGCTTCCACTATCAAGATCTGTGCCAGTGGAGGAGGCTCCAGCTCGGCTCCTGCCGAAGTCTTCAGCCTACACCACCGCCAACCTCCTACTCGCTGGGACTTATTCTATCCTCCTCTACTAACTTTCTCTATTTCAAGTAACTTTCTTTCTCGATGAGCCGTTGAACTGGACAGCCTCACATCTTTGTCTTCACCTCAGTAGATGTATGCGGAGAAATCAACAGAATCTTTACACGAAAGTCCAGTGTGCATTGCCGCAATGGAACAAGGATTACAAAAGTATATCATAAACAGTAGAAAATGGAATCTAATTACGAGATCTATTGGTGCCTGTTATCATTAAAGCTTTCAATCAGCTTTAACTGGTATTTATAGCATTTTTTTTAAACTGCTTTTACAGCTAGGACACACAGGAAAAGCCTTACCCTCAGATGAAACGTAGAGAATCAAAACGCAACGAAGACGAAGGAAAAAATTAAACGTATAAAACCTCTTAAAAGCAAGAGGAACAAGTACAATAACACAGCTGTCCTGGATTCGTCTTTAGTTTATGACCAGGATTTACGCAGGTGTTGGGGCTTTCTGAACACTGTGAACTGAGCCAGTGTGTCGAACCAAACGGAGGCTATTCTCGAAACAGCAAGTCAAAAGGAGGTATAATCGAAGTGCAGCCAAGTGATACGGAAAGAATGATTCTCTACAGAAAGAATGATTCTCAAGTGTATTGCAGTCTGCTGGAGATGGGTAGGTGGAGGGTGTGACGGTTGTTGTTTGATGATGATACGCCGCTAGTGACAGATTCAAGTGAGAAACTGTAGAAGATGGTGTGCAGGTTTGTGTGTGTGTGTGTGTGTGTGTGAGAGAGAGAGAGAGAGAGAGAGAGAGAGAGAGAGAGAGAGAGAGAGAGAGAGAGAGAGAGAGAGAGAGAGGAGAGTTGAGAGTAAATGTGATTAAGGATTGACAAGTTAAGGGAGAGGTGTAGTAGTAAGGGGCGTATGTATAGGAAAGCTTAAGAGGGTGACTTGAAATGATTTGGATGTATGGAGAGGATGAGTGAGGAGAGGTTGACTTAGAGGGTGTACTTGTCAGAAGTGTGTGTGGGGGTGGGGGGGGGGGGGGTGGACAAAGTAAAAAGGGGAAACCAAGGAGGATGTGGAAGGATGGAGTGAGGGGGGGGGACAAGGAAAAAAAGAGGAAACCAAGGAGGAGGTGGAAGGATGGAGGGAGAGATTATCTGAAGGTTCAGGGCTTAAATAAGCAGGAGGATGTGAGGCGTGCAAGGGACTGAGCGATGTGCTTTATAGGGGACGACGGGCTGTCAATGAGCTGAAGATAATAAGTCACTGCAGGGAAATTATCGTCCAATCAGCTTAACATCTGCAGTTGGGAAACTTATGGAAACCTTCACTAGGGATAGATTTGTAAATCATTTACAGGACCATCAATTAACAAACGATTTCCAGAATGTCTTCGATGAATTCGCATGTTTAACAAATCTACTTAATTTCATTTATGATATAAGCAATAAATATGACGAAAGCAAAGCAGTTCATGTCATTTATGTAGAGCTTCGATAAAGTTCCACATCAAAAGTTACTTGCAAGAAAAAAAAGTCACATGGTATTGATGGGGTTACACTTCGATGGATTGGATATTGGTGGAGTGGACGCAAACAGAGGGTTGTGATTAATGCTCTAGCCCCAGAATAGTTAGACGTAACAAGTGGAGTGCCACAAGGATCAGTCCTGGGACTGCCTCTCGCATATGTACTGATAATATTGATGAAAAGCTGAATCACAGGATGTCAAAATTCACCGATACACAGCTTGGAAGTTAATCTAAAAATGAACTTGAATGTTTACAACTTCAAACTGTCATGGACAAACTAATAGACTTGGCTCATAGGCGGTAAATGAATTTTGCTATCGATAATTATTTCGAAAGATTTACATACTGGAAGCAAAAACGAAACGGTAAGCTATAGTATGATTTCTGTTGAATCCATCTAACTTGCAGAAGAGAAGGGTGTTAGGAGGCGATCAAATACAAGTATTCAAAATCAAAAGCTTTGATAACCTTCATCTATCAAGTTACTTAAGACTTGATTCGTCTGAATTCACCTGCAGTCACGAATCCATACTCGCGCGGAAGGAGGCGAAGTAGCTTTTATTTTCAATAGGATTATCGAAGATCCTTTTTTCGTTGCTGATTGGAACGCTTTGCCTGGTCGTGAGACTGAGGCAGCACAATAAATAGATACGCTTAAGAATCAACAATCAACTGTTTCTCTTACATTCTTTGCGCCTCCATAGCCACAACGACAACTTGAGGTTATTCTCTTTGAATTACCTCTATACCATCCACCTTTTACCACATTAATCAACCTGTGAGTTTCCTGATATTTTCCACCATCAAAACAGCCTCGAAGGGACTAAATGGTATGTTGCTCTTTGTATTCTTTTGTATAATCTATGACTCACATCCATACAACACTATAGGACTCCTATACCTTCAAACATGCCCATTTTTGCCCTTCTAGATAACAACCTCTCCTTCCACAAAATCCCCAATGCTCCCAGAACTTTCGCCCCCTTACCCACCCTATGAGTCACTTCCTTGATTCCATTTACCGCCATGTCCACTGCCAGATATCTAAACACTTTACTTCCCTCATATTTGCTCCATTCAGACTCACATCCCAATTGACCCAGTCCCTCTACCCTGATAAACCTAAAAACCTTACAGCTTCACATTTGCTCACAGCTTCCTTCTTCACACTCTTTTCCAAACTGTCATAAACTTCTACAGTTTCTTACTCGCATAATGATAATAGTATAAAACATTATACTACTACTACTACTATTACTACTACTACTACTACTGCTAATAATAATAATGATAATAATAATCATAATAATAATAATGATAATAATATAATGACAGGGATAACAACGATAATAATGATAATAAAGATAATAATAATAATCATGATAAAATAATGATCATAGTAATGATAAAAGTAATAACAATGATAATAGTAATAATGATAATAATAATAGTAATGATAACAATAATGATAATGGTAACAATGATAATGATGATAATGATAATAATAATAATAATAATAATAATAATAATAATAATAATAATAATGATAATAATAATAATAGTAATGATAATAGTATGGATGAGTGCCAGGTCTGGCCAGTGTTGCGCAGTCATATTAAGTACTGGGCAGTGGGGACAATAGTGAGCCAGTTGTGGTGGGTCTCACGCGCTACATACTTCCCAACTCTCTGTCGATTCCACAAGTTTTAATTAAAAGTAAACTTGGCGAACACTTGTCCGGAGGGGGGGGGGATGGCAACACAAGAGAAAATCCGCACCATTTCTTCTGGTAACTGATGTGTGTGTGTGTGTGTGTGTGTGTGTGTGTGTGTGTGTGAGAGAGAGAGAGAGAGAGAGAGAGAGAGAGAGAGAGAGAGAGAGAGAGAGAGAGAGAGAGAGAGAGAGAGTGTGTGTGTGTGTGTGTGTGTGTGTGTGTGTGTGTGTGTGCGCGCGCGCGCTTGAAAGCACAATAACTGTCATGTCATCAAATGTTGCTTCCACTAAAATCACAACGACTTATTTTTACAGATATTTAAGTAAATAGAGACGGTAGATTTTCCCATATCTTCCTCTCACGGTATTTGGTGTATGTGGTGAGGAGGGTGGTGGTATGTGGTGAGGAGGGTAATGGTATGTGGTGAGGAGGGTGGTAATATGTAGTGAGGAGGGTAGTGGTATGTGGTGAGGAGGGTGGTAGTATGTGGTGAGGAGGGTAGTGGTATGTGGTGAGGAGAGTGGTAGTATGTGGTGAGGAGGGTGGTAGCATGTGGTGAGAAGGGTGGTAGCATGTGGTGAGGAGGGTGGTGGTATGTGGAGGAGGGTGGTAGTATGTGGTGAGAAGGGTGGTGATATGTGGAGGAGGGTGGTAGTATGTGGTGAGAAGGGTGGTGATATGTGGTGGAGGGTGGTGGAGGTATGTGGAGGAGGGTGGTGGAGGTATGTGGAGGAGGGTGGTAGTATGTGGTGGAGGTATGTGGTGAAGAGGGTGGTAGTATGTGGTGAGGAGGGTGGTAGTATGTGGTGAGGAGGGTGGTGGTATGTGGTGAGGAGGGTGGCGGTATGTGGTGAGGAGGGTGGCGGTATGTGGTGAAGAGGGTGGTGGTATGTGGTGAAGAGGGTGGTGGTATGTGGTGGAGGGGTGGTGGTATGTGGTGGAGGGGTGGTGGTATGTGGTGAGGAGGGGTGGTGGTATGTGGTGAGGAGGGGTGGTGGTATGTGGTGAGCAGGGTTGCGGTATGTGGTGAGGAGGGTGGTGGTATGTGGTGAGGAGGATGGCGGTATGTGGTGGAGGTTGATGGTATGTGGTGAGGAGGGTGATGGTATGTAGTGAGGAGGGTGGTGGTATGTGGTGAGGAGGATGGCGGTATGTGGTGGAGGTTGATGGTATGTGGTGAGGAGGGTGATGGTATGTAGTGAGGAGGGTGGTGGTATGTGGTGAGGAGGGTGGTAGTATGTCGTGAGGAGGGTGGTGGTATGTGGTGGAGGGTGGTGGTATGTGGTGAGGAGGGTGGCGGTGTGTGGCGAGGGTGGTGGTATGTGGAGGAGGGTGGTGGTATGTGGTGAGGAGGGTGGCGGTATGTGGTGAGGAGGGTGGCGGTATGTGGTGAGGAGGGTGGCGGTATGTGGTGAGGAGGGTGGCGGTATGTGGTGAGGAGGGTGGCGGTATGTGGTGAGGAGGGTGGCGGTATGTGGTGAGGAGGGCGGCGGTATGTAGTGAGGAGGGTGGTGGTATGTGGTGGAGGGTGGTGGTATGTGGAGGAGGGTGGTGGTATGTGGTGAGGAGGGTGGTGGTATGTCGTGAGGAGGGTGGCGGTATGTGGTGAGGAGGGTGGCGGTATGTCGTGATGAGGGCGGCGGTATGTCGTGAGGAGGGTGGTGGTATGTGGTGGAGGGTGGTGGTATGTGGTGAGGAGGGTGGCGGTATGTGGTGAGGAGGGTGGCGGTATGTGGTGAGGAGGGTGGCGGTGATGTGGTGAGGAGGGTGGCGGTGTGTGGTGAGGAGGGTGGCGGTGCGTGAGAGGAGGGTGGCGGTGTGTGGTGAGGAGGGTGGCGGTTGAGGTGCGGAGGAGGCTGCGGTGATGTGGTGAGGAGGGTGGCGGTGAGGTGAGGAGGGTGGCGGTGTGTGGTGAGGAGGGTGGCGGTGTGTGAGTGAGGAGGGTGGCGGTATGTGGTGAGGAGGGTGTCGGGTGTGTGGTGAGGAGGGTGGCGAGTATGTGGTGAGGAGGGTGGCGGTGCAGGTGAGGGGGTGGCGGTGTGTGGTGAGGAGGGTGGGGTGTGTGGTGAGGAGGCTGGTGGTATGTGGTGCGGAGGGTGGCGGTGGGTGAGGAGGGTGGCGGTGTGTGGTGAGGAGGGTGGCGGTGTGTGGTGAGGAGGGTAGGCGGTGCGGTGAGGCGGGTGGCGGTACTTGTTTGGTGAGGAGGGTGGCGGTGTGCTGGTGAGGAGGGTGGCGGTGCTGTGGTGAGGAGGGTGGCGGTGAGTGGTGAGGAGGGTGGCGGTGTGTGGGAGGAGGGTGGCGGTGTGTGGTGAGGAGGGTGGCGGTGTGTGGGGGGGTGGCGTGGTGGTGAGGAGGGTGGCGGTGCGGTGAGGAGGGTGGCGGTGTGTGGTGAGGAGGGTGGCGGTGCAGTGAGGAGGGTGGCGGTGTGTGGTGAGGAGGGTGGCGGTGTGTGGTGAGGAGGGTGGTGGTATGTGGTGAGGATGGTGGTGGTATGTGGTGAGGAGGGTGGCGGTATGTGGTGAGGAGGGTGGCGGTGCGGTGAGAAGGGTGGCGGTGTGTGGTGAGGAGGGTGGCGGTGTGTGGTGAGGAGGGTGGTGGTATGTGGCGAGGAGGCTGACGGTATGTGGTGAGGAGGGTGGCGGTATGTGATGAGGAGGGTGGCGGTATGTGGTGAGGAGGGTGGCGGTGCGGTGAGGAGGGTGGCGGTGCGGTGAGGAGGGTGGCGGTGCAGTGAGGAGGGTGGCGGTGCAGTGAGGAGGGTGGCGGTGTGTGGTGAGGAGGGTGGCGGTGCAGTGAGGAGGGTGGCGGTGTGTGGTGAGGAGCGCGGAGGTAAGTGGTGAGGAGGGCGGCGATATATGGTAAGGTGGTGTGTAGTGAGGAGGTACGCCATCCAGCCGGACACACTCAAGCAGCAAACACTGCTGGACCCAGAGCAGCTCCCTCCCGCCTATCGCACTACACCGTACAAAACTAAGCTGGTCGCTCCCCAAGACGGCGCTAGCGGGCTTCCTCGGTAGCTCACTCCAAAGACGCTCTACTTCCACCTAACCTCCTCACGAACAACGACAGCTTTGTGCCTCACACACTACAGTAACAAACAAACGCTGCTTACTCACCCCAAGACACATCTCTTCGACCAGACTCCCTGCCAGACATCAGCGGCTCCGACGGCAACACTCGTCAGAAGCTCACGACGCAATGGTTGGAGTTGCCGCCGAACACACCCGGCACGCTGCAGGGGGATATCAAGTGACCGTGGCTGCTTCTGGATCACACACAGACACACACATCTTCGACAAATTCCCTGACTCCGAGCGGTGTTTTCCAGCTTGACGCACTAGAGTGGCAAAGGAAACGCCGGTGAGCGACCGTGATATTAACCACCCGTACCTTCGTCTCCGACGCACTCCACACCACTGATTCGACTAACTTCCTGACACACAACGGCGGTTTTCGTTCATTCCTTTGGCAAAAAAGAGACGTCGTCTCACCACGTGGCAAACGCCTGCACCTCATGTCCTGGCGCATGTTCTTCCTGACACACACGAGACCGTAGCGCACTCCACAACGGACGAAGACGCTTGGCACACATGAAGATTCACTTCCCTGACAGACAAACAGTGTCTCACTCACTCGGTGGACTGCTCCCTGACTCTGTGCAGTGTCTCTCTCTAGAAGAATAGGACAACTCACTCCTCCCTTACACACAACCTGTGGTCTCTTGGTCAATACACTAGAGCATATCACTCCCCGAGAGACCAGCGCTCCGTAACCCAAACACACTTCGAAGACTCGCTGTCTGACACACGACGAATGCTCTTATGGCGCCGTCCTACCTCTTCTGACGCCAGAGAGCGGCTGGGGGTGACGTGGTCTTGGAAGGTAAAAATGCTGTAGATAAGCAGTCTTTATTTACAGCGTTTTACAGCGTTCAATCTCTGTTGTAATGGAGATCAAAAGCTTTCAACTCACGTCATAAATGTTACTTATTCTACCATTAGATGTAATGAAGAGGAAAAGGATTTTATCTGTGGTCAACCACGAAAAAGAAAGAAGAAGAAAGACACCAGCGAACGAATGGGCAGAGGAACAGTAGTCCACCTGCTTACAAGGCAAGGCCTGTGGACGTAAATCTTACTCTTCCTTATGGCGAAACTTCTGTCATATAAAGAACGCTCAAGATATGGGGGTTTGCGGGTGTACATATATCTCTCCCATACTGTATTGCTAGGCTAGAAGATGGCCTCACTCACACATTAAAGTGGCGGGAAAATACGCGTCTTAATATTTCTCGTTCCACACAAAAGTACACAAACACAACACACTCACCATGGGAAAGAGAGGATGGTTGTTTACACTTGAAAGAAACTTGGAAATATTAAAACTTCTTAGATGCAGGACTAAAGGATTTTTTTTTTCTTGCGTTGGAGGCTCCAACCATGGACAAATGGCCACATCAAGGCCGGGCCTTAATTGAAATACAAGGAGGCTTATGGAAGACGGAAAGCAGGCTCAAAGGGAAGTATTTAGGAATTTTCAAGGAAGTGAAATATCTGTCTTTTGAAACGTGGCAGGTCATAGTTATTGGGAAAGACATGTGAAGGTGGAGAGTTCCAAAGTTTTGAGGTATTGGGAAAGTTACGCCCTTGAGTTGCCAACGGCCATACTGTAATCATGTGACGCAGCTAGCTAGTGGTGGGGGCACACTAGCAGCCAGCTCTCGGGAGCAAAAACCTCCTAAGTACCATCTATAGAAGAGGGAAAGTATATCAACCTTGCAACGTAGGGCAACTGGGTTAAGTTTTGGAGTTAGCCTGGGAGAGTTTTTATGTTGGACTACTTTTGATGCAGCTAAACCCATCCCAAATGTGAGAGCAGTACTCCCATACAAGGACGGATCAATCCTTCGTATGAGCGTAGCAACTGTTCAAAGCAAAAGAAATTTTGACATCAACAGGACTCCCAGTTTCTTAGAGGAAGACTTAGCAGAGCCGTCAAAGGATAGAGGCAAGTTGTGAGGAGTTTTCGAGAGAGAGAGAAAATGCGTAGAAACCAAGTCCTGGGGGTAGTAACCTTAGCCAGATTTCGTCTATCCCACTGCGACATCCTATCCGACTTTATTGAGGAAGTTGTCTCGGGCGCGCTGTAGATCGAGGGCGAGAAGGAACATTTTTGAAGGATGTCGATGAATGCTCTATCCGGTCGTCAGAGAATGAAAGGATTTGGTTATTTGTGAAGATGAAATCGTTGAGAGGAGAAAAAAGTGTAGGGGACAGGACAGAACCATGGGGGACACCGTTGTTGATGGAGAAACGGGTAGAGGCTGATCCATCAACACACGGATATAGAATGGCCAGAGAGGAAGCTAGATATGAGAGAGCAAAGTGAGGAAGGGAAGCCAAAATAGGGAGCCAAGTGGCATGACCTGTCAGAAGTTCTGTGTATGTCAAGGGCAACCCCATAGGATTCCAGAAAATCGTTCAGTGATGATGACCAGATATTTGTAAGATAGAAAATATCATCAGTGGATCTCGCTGTGTGGAAACGATAATGACACCGATTTTTTCCTCCCCTTCATTTATTTCCTCACACTCACACTTCGCCAAACTTCATGTCCGCAACGACAACAGTCATTTCATGGTACCCAAGATTCTGTCTTGGTATCACTCCTACCATAAGCGCCACAACATTTCCCTTCTCATGTCCATTCACCACACGACATTTTGCTCACACCACGTCATCACTATGTACCAGATCCAGCGCCTATTTGTCTATTTTTTTCCGGGTTCTTCTAGTCCCAAATCCTGAAAGCCAACAGTTGTTAGGTGATCCTCAGCTATTCTGACCCTCCATTTAAGAACGGTTGGTTCACTCCCTCCTGTAAGGGGGTCGTCGAACTTTCCTCAGTTGTGAAGGCTACACCCGCTTCTAGACCTTGTGTCAACAAATCTCCCATTCTGAAGTAGAGAGTCCCGACTCCCATCCTCCCAGGGTCCGCCTCCTGCACACCCACAATCACCGCCTGTCCGCCCAATCTTATTTATCTTCCCGGGGACGATCCCCGCGATCACCTGGGCTTGGCCCTACGAGTTTCCACACAGCTGAGAAGAATCTGAATTACTAGGTCGTGGGTCCGCCCTGAGCACGTCTCTTTCTTGTTTTCCGTCGGAGTCCATCATGAGTCTCTACCCGTCGGGAGGTCGAAGCAGACTCAACCACAAGCTTCCTGTTTCGAATCATGCATTTGAGCACTGCTATGAGTACGTCCACACCCAACCATGGTTGACGTGGGAATGACATTTAAGAAGCTCCTTTAATTTTTTGATATTGTGACATTCTCTCTCTCTCTCTCTCTCTCTCTCTCTCTCTCTCTCTCTCTCTCTCTCTCTCTCTCTCTCTCTCTCTCTCTCTCTCCACTGCCTCTCTATCTAAAGCCAGAGCTACGTACCCATGTGTCTACTCTTTCATCACAAATTTTCACAGAGTCTATTACAATGAGCCCCTGGTTCCTGGCTACTGCCCTACATTTGCCAGTCTACGTCACCATTGTAACTATCTAGGTTCGTGTAGAGTTTCCACGGTTATCATCTCTTTATATCTTGTCTCAGTCCCTGCTCCTTAAACGCTCTCATTTACCGCATATTCGAACGAACATGACATGATCACTTCATCTCAATAGCCGTAGTACTATGATGGTGTTTCAGTCCTTAACATTGTGGTGTGCTCACTTACATGTTGGTACAGAGCATTTTCCTGGACATACTCAAAAAACGCGTGTCTTCATAACTCCCTATCACTAGGATAATCCAATTTCCCCTAATCTATTTATCCCTTGACATAATAGAAATTTCCCATTATCATTACTTAACGTCTCTAGGAAGTAAGTGTTTTATAACATGTAGAGTTACGCTCTGGACTCGGCCACATAATCCCACCAATAAATGTAGTTCCCTCGATCGATGAGGCGAGGAGGATGTGGTTTTGAGATTGAACGAACCTCCCTACAACTCAGGAGGAGCGGGGCCCTATGCTCTAGGGCGGCCCGCTGGTGGTGAGGGACCTAAGCACTAGGGGCCTAAGGGGTGTTGGGCTTGTTATCCCACCACCCGGCTCTTACGAGAGCCAATGCTCCCTCTGCGATGAGGCGAGGAAGCAATGTTTCGTCATTACCAGGGAATCACTGTCGTCAGCAGATGCAATGACTTGAGTCATCTGTAATCAGAAACGTTTGAAATAAGATCTAGTTACAGGATTTCACGTTACCTGTCATAGAATGTTTGATATCAATTAGAATGGTTTTGAACGTTACCTGTCGTAGAATGTATGATATAAATTAGAATGGTTTTGAACATTACCTGTCGTAGAATGTATGATATAAATTAGAATGGTTTTGAACGTTACCTGTCGTAGAATGTATGATATAAATTAGAATGGTTTTGAAAGTTACCTGTCGTAGAATGTACGATATTAATTAGAATGGTTTTGAACGTTACCTGTCGTAGAATGTACGATATTAATTAGAATGGTTTTGAACGTTACCTGTCGTAGAATGTATGATATAAATTAGAATGGTTTTGTAATGCTGAAAGCACATCAAAACAGATGAAACTCGTATTTTCTTTTTTTCAACAAGCAACAGGATTTGTACTGTGAAAAAATGAGACCACTTATTACTGCTACTCCTACGGTCATTTTCATAACAAACATCAATGCTAATACTACGTTTCTCATAGAAAATGTAGCAAACGAAGGAACCACTCATGAAAAGACCACTTGACGATCGTTGCGCCAATTATGATCCTTTCAATTCTGTTAAGGTTTTCTGGCCGCCCATTGTGGCCACTGTTTTACCTGATTCAGGCTCATGCAATCAGGTCAAGCATAGTAAATTTTACCATTATCTACTACTAGGTGTTGACAGAATGAGTACCTGATACTAGACCACTATTCCCTAGCGAGGGAAGCCGTGGTCGGTATGTGGTCCAACTCCAACAACACAAGCCTACAGCTTAGGCCTACGGTCTCCAGCCAGAGAAATAATTTCGTTCGTCTGTTTTCCTTTTGTGGATTTTATTTTCTTGCCAATTAATGATGGGCAAATATTCGTAGTATGATTCACATTTCATGAATGAATAAGTTATTCATATATATATATATATATATATATATATATATATATATATATATATATATATATATATATATATATATATATATATATATATATATATATATATATATATATATAAATATATATATATATATATATATATATATATATATATATATATATATATATATATATATATTATCCCTGGGGATAGGGGAGAAAAATACTTACCACGTACTCCCTGCGTGTCGTAGAAGGCGACTAAAAGGGGAGGGAGCGGGTGGCTGGAAATCCTCCCCTCTCGTTTTTTTTTTTTTTTTTTATTTTCCAAAGGAAGGAACGGAGAGGGGGGCCAGGTGGGGATTTTCCCTCTGAGGCCCAGTCCTCTGTTCTTAACGCTACCTCGCAAACGCGGGAAATGGCGAATAGTATGAAATATATATATATCTTTTTTTTCTTTTTTGCTTTGTCGCTGTCTCCCGCGTTTGCGAGGTAGCGCAAGGAAACAGACGAAAGAAATGGCCCAACCCACCCCCATACACATGTATATACATACGTCCACACACGCAAATATACATACCTACACAGCTTTCCATGGTTTACCCCAGTCGCTTCACATGCCTTGATTCAATCCACTGACAGCACGTCAACCCCGGTATACCACATCGCTCCAATTCACTCTATTCCTTGCCCTCCTTTCACCCTCCTGCATGTTCAGGCCCCGATCACACAAAATCTTTTTCACTCCATCTTTCCACCTCCAATTTGGTCTCCCTCTTCTCCTCGTTCCCTCCACCTCCGACACATATATTCTCTTGGTCAATCTTTCCTCACTCATTCTCTCCATGTGCCCGAACCATTTCAAAACACCCTCTTCTGCTCTCTCAACCACGCTCTTTTTATTTCCACACATCTCTCTTACCCTTACGTTACTTACTCGATCAAACCACCTCACACCACACATTGTCCTCAAACATCTCATTTCCAGCACATCCATCCTCCTGCGCACAACTCTATCCATAGCCCACGCCTCGCAACCATACAACATTGTTGGAACCACTATTCCTTCAAACATACCCATTTTTGCTTTCCGAGATAATGTTCTCGACTTCCACACATTCTTCAAGGCTCCCAGAATTTTCGCCCCCTCCCCCACCTTATGATCCACTTCCGCTTCCATGGTTCCATCCGCTGCCAGATCCACTCCCAGATATCTAAAACACTTCACTTCCTCCAGTTTTTCTCCATTCAAACTCACCTCCAACAGCTAGGATCGAACTCGGGACCCCTGTGCAACAGACGGGAGCGCTACTGCTAGGCTATGATCATAGCCTAGCGGTAGCGCTCCCGCCTGTCGCACAGGGGTTCCGGGTTCGATCGTGGCTGTTGGAGGTTTGCATTTTCTATGAAGGGGCGCGTTCATATGCACTTTGTTCGTATATATATATATATATATGATCGATTATGGTTCGCATAACGTTTGCATACGGCACATTCAAAAACACACACATCTCTATTTTGCATAGGAAATATTATGGATACACAGATTACAGTTCCATGAACTGTGATTGTGTGGCTAAATCAGAAAGTAATGGAAATTCAGGACAGGAGAAATACTATTTCAACAGTTGTAGCTAATTTATTACTTAGGAGCAGCACCAATACATAGTCAAGTCTCTTATTCTATTCGTTTCGCACATCCTCAGTAACGACTGGCCTAACCAGTCCCCGATCTTGATCCCATACATTTACAACCATTTTCCTCCACAGTCAATGGATACAGGGAATTAACACATTCGGTTATGACATTTTAGCTCAAGTTTAACCCAGGTGAAATGTTTTCGTTCAGAATTTGACTATAACAACAGACGTCTTTTAAAATTTTCTGGAGTTAATCTAATAGTTGTTACAACACTTACTAATATCATATATTACAACGCTCTTCTCATGCATACTTGTATACTCACTCCTGTTGTTTACCAAATACCTATGGACGAATCATTAAAATTGATTGTTTTTTTTTATGTACACTTAGTAACCGTGAAGTAAAGATGAGGTGGTGTGGCAGGTTTGTGCAATGACGATGTTTTCCAGACGTTTAAGATTTCTGGAATACTTGCATGGGTAATATCAGTGACGGGAAATTCTGGTTAGGATGGACACTAGTTTGGTTTTTCAACAATAGGTGGAACCACGATCTGTGGTGGTGGTAGAAGCGATAGTGGTGGTGATGGTGATAGTAGTGTTGGTGGTGCTGATGGTTCTGGTGGTGGTGGTGGTGGTGGTGATGGGAGAGCATGCGCCCGACTTTTAGAACGTGACTGTACAATCATCCAGATTATTCCTACACTGTTGTCATTGTATATTTGTTCTGGATCATTGCAATTATTTGGAGGATTATATAATACTAACATCTCACCATGCTCATCTTCCTTATAGCTACTCTTTCCATTACGTATTGTTTGTATGGGATATCCTGCATCATTTGTTGACACTTAAGGCTGTCTTTTATCAAGAGGGCCAATCCTCCCCTCCTTTCCCTGTTCGTTCCCTCTCTACTATCATGTACTCCTCTGGGCAGAACGGGGGAAATCTTATATCTTCAGTAAGCTTTGTTCCTGCGACTTCAACAATTCAGGTTCACTTTCCCTTATACGATCCTTGAATTCCAGCTGTTTACTCCCGACCATTAATCCATCAACTTTTGCGTAAATCGCTTTCAGTCAGACATTACTGTGTCCGAACAGCCTTTTCCTCTGTGCAGTGTTGACGGTGCTGCTCCTTCCTCTCGTTCTGTTTTACTTCTTAATTTTTTGTCTTCTGACTGTATTCATTGCTTTCCTTTCTCTCTATCTATTACGTTTGATGAACATCCCAATGAATTCCGACTCGTCTTTAAGTTTCCTAGCTTTCCTAGGCACCTCTTGTCGAGATTGTTCCATTTCAGTCATAACTGGTTGCCCCCACACGTTTGGACCAGTATCATCAACTCTTTTATTATATCATCGAAAGTGGATCTCACAGTCCCATATCCTCTTTCTCTCCCCCTTCTTCGGCACCTTGAGGTGTGATCTGATGTATAACAAGCCTTCCAGTGTCAGAAAGTGTTAAGGACTGAACCATATAGCTCGTGTGACCTGGTGTTTTAGGGAAGAAATCGCCTTTAGGAAGTAGGGAAAAGAGGAGTTAACGTTTGCCGAAGGAAGAGGGCGCAGATGGGTGTCAGCGAGTGAGTCTCGGTTCTCCTCAGAGAGTGATCACGTGTGGGTTTCTTTTTTGTTGTCAGGAAACCGCCGTTGTGTGTGAATGAGCCACACCGATGACTTGCTAGCAGCCAGTGAGCTGTCGTCTAGTTTCAGGGAGTGAGCCAACTACATGACAGGGGAAAGATGCCTGCCATATTCTCTTGGTGAGTGTCAGGGAAGTGTGGTCGTGAGTGAGTTTCCGTTCAGTGGAGGGAAGTGAGTTGCTGTAGAGTGTGAGGAAGTGAACCAATGCATAGCGCTACTGAGTGAAGTCTTCACTTTCAGTCTGAAATTAAGCCCTGCTTTGTTTTTCATAATTTCAGTTGTCAGTTTAAGAGCAGCTAATCAGGTTGAGGATTTCAGTGTGGAAGAATTATAGACGATGATGTGCGCATTTGAGAAGTGAATAGCAAGTTCAAAAGTGTGATCACAGTGGAGGGCGCTGTAGCCCCAACACCAGTGGGTTGGCATGGGAACCTGAAGGATGGAATGGGAAGGAGGTTTTACAAACCATTGAAGTATTGAGATAAAAAAAAGTAACAGAACCCTATAGTCTTGACTCATGGCTCGTGGTCCGCCGTAGATTTCGCTATATGTGCTGAAGATATGTGCAAATACTTTAGACAAATACTTTAAAAACTGTTCGAGATGTCACAACAACACTATCTTGCTAAGTAAATCACAACTTTGTCTCATGTACAGAACGAAAGAATCGTAGAAAAGTAAAGAGACTTAAGTAATCGTAGAAAATAAAAACACCAGCAATCGTAGAAAAGTAAAGACTTAAGTAATCGCAGAAAAGTAGACTTAAGTAATTGTAGAAAAGTAAAGAGACTTAAGTAATCGTAGAAAAATAGAAAGACTTCAGTAATCGTAGAAAAGAAGACTTAAGTAATCGTAGAAAAATAGAAAGACTTCAGTAATCGTAGAGACATGGACATTTAATGTAACTCAAGATATTTACTTAAGAATCACGCTCTACGAGACCAGAGGAGAATGCTAGACTCAGTTACTAGCAGCATGGTAGACACAGATGATCAGACAACACGCCACCAAGCCAAACATTGTAATGCTAATTCAAGAGTACATAGGACCTGTATTTCTCCACGAGGGTTAGCTACATCAGCTCTGACCCCTGGCGCAGGTGAGGTCGAGTGACTGAGGGAGATTCCTGACCCACTGACTCATTACATTCAGAGCTCTTAACAGTGTCCCTCTACGTGATATATGGGAAAGACAGACCACAGGAGACCTGATGGTCCAGGACGAAGCTGCTACGTACGGTGTAGTTATAACGTTAGTGTAGTAGAATCATAATAGTGAAACTGGAGGCGGTATTGACCATTGAGACACGGTATCCACATTTCTGTTTCATGAGTTTATTGTGCGAACGTACATACCTCTTTGACCAGTGTGGCGGCGGCGTGGTGATCTGTATGGTGTGGGGGCTAGCTGGAGGCCGACCCGTGCCATCAACACCCAAGGTACTTCATCTTCAACCAGTTACTGATGACCTGCCTCCTTGATCGAATGAAAATCACTGTGGAATGTTGTACCATCATACAAATCGACTGGTTTCATAAGAATCATTTTGTTTCGTAAATCTTATATGTATAAGACGATGCAATCCCACTATAAGGTTTATGTTAGATCCTGAGCGAATCATCTAGGTGACCCAGGATCTAGGTGACCCAGGATAATGAATCAGTAACTTCAGACACTTCGTTATCGTGAATTCATTACGTTAGGAGCGTACGGTGTGAAGACCCCGAGGGAAGCTTCAGAGGACTTCGATAAAGAAAATGACTATATTCATAAGTAGACAAAAAATGTACATAGTATAAGTAGCAACGAACGAAGAAATTGCACCTGTTTAAGACAACAACATTTTGATTCAAAAAGAAGGAACCTAAACATAAATAAATGTAAAATAAAAGACTAATAAGAAGAAAGAAAGAAAAAAAGAAGAAAAATGTATCGGTGGAGGTTGTGAGGAAGGTGGCCGGGCCGATCGTACATCTTCGGCAAGATAGTGACATTCCACGACCCGGTGACTATGAATATTGGTAAGCTGAATTTACATTTAAATTTCATTGTGATGCAGAAAAAGAGAAGAACCATCTGGTCGGCAGGTGGCCGTCCGTGAGAGAGGCAGGTGATGACGTGATCTGACAGACACACAAATGCAAAGAAATGACACAAGAAAAGACACGACATACAGTGTTGGAGTAATCTGTGTGTAAAGGAAATAGGAGTCGACTTCGTACCTAACCTGACCTCTCGACTGCGAGCCATTGTAAGAAACAAACTGCTGGCTAATGTGAGAGCTGCCTTCCTCACACGGCTCAGGTAATATTCAGCAAGCTCCTGACATCCCACACAAGGATAAAGCTAAAATATACTTCTCAAGTCACCTAAAGTAGCACAAAGATAGATAGATAGATAGATAGATAGATAGAGAGAGAGAGAGAGAGAGAGAGAGAGAGAGAGAGAGAGAGAGAGAGAGAGAGAGAGAGAGAGAGAGAGAGAGACGCCAACCAGGATGGCATCAGAAGGAAGGGAACTGAGTTACAGTGAAAGGCTAGAAGCTATACATTTGTCTACCGTGGAAGAGAGAAGAGTAAGTGGTGACTTGATCCAGTTTTTAAGATATCACAACAATATGCTGACGTCAACAAGTCTTCGAAAAGTCCAGAGATAGAACAGCCTAGTTACCACGGCATGAAATAAAAGTTCATGATGAAAATGTCCAATGCAGACAACTTAAAAGAAAGGTAACTTCAAACAAACTACACATACTCTTCAATGAACACCACAAGCAGGCGGAGTCCGGTAAAAACACACGCACACACACACACACATCAAATAGTGAGCGAGATCACACAGAAGATAACTTTACCAGTGAACTAGTGATCCAGTGACACGGTGAGAGTGTGAGTAGCCAGTGAGAATTGTCTCGGGTAGCGCCTGTGATCAGAGGGTCTGAGCTGCGGTCGCCAAGTGTAATAAACACAGCAACACTTGACATAAGCCAACACCAGCACAGTCCTCATACTGTGAGATCACTCTGCCTCCCACCATCTGAGATGAGGGGATTTCCATACCAATTTGCATTCTATCTAAGCTCACCTATGCTTCCCCAGCCTATCCCTCCCGACTTACGGCTACACAACTGGAAAGGTCGTAGAAAAGAGCATGTAAGATCATCTCAGACTTGTCTTTTCCCCTTGTACCAAGAGGCCCTCAACTCCCTGCAACCTGTTAACTCGTTCTCAGACACACCCCAGACACCAGATCATAGAATATCCTCCTCTCTAAGCAGATTTGAGATTACATCAAAAGTGATTAAAAGTTTTCTGAAACTAATCTGCATGATCTAAGATTACAAGGTAGATAGTGAAACCTACAAACAAGATATTTACAATATATCTACGCAGTGAAAAGCCGCCAGAAGTTCTTTATGTTTTGATGGATGTCCTACTGTCCATGTCGTCCACTTCATTACTGAGTCACTGATGCGTTTTCTCGGCCGCTATTTCACACTAAGATTCGATTACATGTTGCAGCAGCATCTTACAAGACTGGTAAAAAGAAAGTCACAAATGCACCTTACATTTCGCACAAGTAATGGATGAAGACAGAGTAATATTTGTCTATAGATAATGAATCTAACAAGAATAGGAATAAAGTGTCTCACAAAGACAGAAAACACTGTTACCCATAACTACAATAGGAATAAAGTGATCTCAGACAGAAAACGTTGTTATCATGGGGATACTAATGTAACTCAAGTTTCTTTTATTGTAGACAGTGTTACTGCTGTATTATTGCTATTAAGTCCGGGTTTGAACTGTTTGATATATTGTGATTCAAGTATTCTGATGTCTAATTCATTGTTACCATAATGTATTTCGTAATCTATGGTTGGATTGGTGACAATGTACCACAAAGAGTGAGGTGTGATTGTCATGAGTTGGTCGTTCTCTTGGGTCGACCAAGGTGCTCACAAACTCTTGACTTTTCCCTGGTAGTACTACCAATATACCCAACATTACAGTCAGGACTTGGGAATTCATAAATGATATTAGACATGAACTTGGTTCTTAGTTTTAAACGATTAGCTTATTGTGTACGAGTCTGTTCATATAATTGTCATGAAATATGTAATTCAGTGATGCATTTTCTGATGCTAAAACTGGTATATCAATATAAGTTTGACATACCTGATGTCTTAAGCAGTAATACTTGTTTACATTCTTCGTGTGCTCAACTGTGTTGTGAAGAGATGTCCTGTAATTCTTGCATCGAAGTAAGAGGTTAACCATTAGCCAGGAAAAAAGGATTTGATTGCTCTTATTTCTAAAGGAAAGAGTGACGAATCTAGAGAAATATGATAGCCTTTGTTTAAAAGTGTTCAGATTATTAGTTTTTTCATAGGTGTGGTATGAAGGAAAATTTTTTTCTACACCAACCATGTGAATGTCTGTTTGTGGTAGGCAATGGTACTAAAGTTGTTATTAATAGTTGTGATAGATATTTCCAAGAAAGATAATGAATTATTACGTTCTGTCTCAACTGTAAATTTGATGCTTGTGTCCAGTGGTTGGATATTGTTGTAACTACCATCATATGTCATGGATCAGTAAACAATAGAAATGTACCATCCACATATCTATTGTAGCATAAAGGTGTGAATTAAGGTGGTCTACATTCCACCAGCCATCTTTCTTTTTTTTTTTTTCTCATGATAGCAAAGGAAAGCACTCGCCAGGGTAGGGTTTAAAGAAGATCCCATCGCTACTCCATCAACCTGGGAATATCAAAGATAAGATAGAAATCCTTAAACTGCCATTTCCGAAGAATTAAATTGAGATCTTTCATTGTAAGATTTAGTACCGTGTTGACATCTTCAGACATGGTGGTTATACATTTATACTTACGGTTTTATTTAATAATCTGATGAAACGAGATTCAATATCAAAACTTGCTATGGTAACAGAACAGTTGAATTGTGTTCTGGTTAATTTAAATTCACAAAAACAATGGATTTCTTTACCGTAAGATAATTAGATGTATAAGACTTCATTAAACCTAGCAGATGGACGGCCAGTTTACAGTGAAAAGTTACTGGTACTGACAGTGAAGCGGGTGTGACAGGTGTTCCCTGTTGATGGAATCTTCGTAAGGCCATACCCAAAGTTAATTCCAGTGTAAACAACATGTTAAAGGCTTTAATTTGTCATTTTCAAAATTCAGTTTACCTTACCAAGGAGTTAATGTTCAAACACAATTCCACTGATATTATTCATTTTTCGTTGACATTTTCACCTCTGAAGAGAAATCTTCTGGAATACACAGTCATAGCAAACACTCCTCACTCAGTACAAGATAATTAGAGAATACAATTGCTACATGTTTAGAAGGATTTTAGGATCATATTTTTCGGGGAGGAGGGGACATTTTTTTTTCAGGTTCTTTTTTGAGTACCGGGACACTCCATCGTTCCCGTTTTGACAAACCTATATATTTAGCCTGAAAAAACTTGCCTCAGGTCTCATTAAATTACTTGCTCTTTTCTTATAGATATCAAATCCTTAAGTTACTCTTTATTTTTGATATAGATTGTAATTAGATAGAGCTTATTAGATGATGGTGGTCAAAAAGAGCAAATCGCTTTCTTTTGCGTATTCAAAATGCTGATTTTCTTATAGCCTAATTAGTCAATCTAGAAAGTACTCTCAAAGGTATAGAGTAATAGGATTAGAAATAAAGTATAAGAAATATAGACCAGCTAAGATTGGTAGGTTAAGATGTATGGATCTTCATCAGGTCGACCTCCGAGTCATGTTAGTAGAATTTGAATAGATGCTTGAGATCAGAATATAAGTTGGCCTACTGGGTAGAATGCTATTCAACGAGCTGAGTACAATACAAGAGTGGACATTAGCATGAGAGAGGCAGGTGTTTGAAGCGATAACAATGAAGAATCTGTTTCACCAAACAAAAACTGCACTGGCATACAGGAAGCTTCCGTCGTGTTCTTCATTTCAATTCCTTTCATCTCATTTTGTGCAACCAGCTGTGGTTGTGCAGCAGACTCATCAAATAAAGTCATTAACTTGGATGAGGAGTCTGTGGGATTATATCTACCAAAAGCTGAGTAAGTGGACCCAAAAAGATCCAGTGGCATCCCAGCCGTCGACACTGGTAGTCTACCAACACCCGCTCCGTTGTTGATGGTAGCCAGTCTTCCAGTGCTACGCTCCCAGCAACCAACAGCGCTACCCAGTGCAGCCTAGAACCTAGCACACCTACCGTCGATAGTGGTAGGCAATGTAGTCTCGCAGCATTACAGGCGTCCGCAGTGTTAGAGAGCGTAGTCTGCCAGCACTCTAGCCAACAATGATGGTAAGCCAGTGTAGTCTGGCTGAGCCACATCCGTCGATGTTGGGAGGTCGTGTCATCTACCAGCACCCTAGCCGTCGCTACTGGAGGCGTTTTGGTCTCCCGGCGCCCCGTAGAGGCATCTCAGCCATCGACAGTGGCCACCAATACGATACAGCCAACAAAACAAACCAGTGTGTAACTAGGCTTTCAAAAAGCTACAAAGCCAGATATCAAAGCGAGGACTTTTGAAATGACTGTCATTATCAAGCGAAAAGTAAGTGTAGCTGTTTTTTTGACCTGCCAGGTGCAGGCGGTGAGCTGAGCATTTGAAATGATTTTTGCTAGAGGAGCGGCGGGTGTGTTGTGTGGTGGGCGGTGGCGTAAAAGAGGCATCTGATGTGTGCATAAAAGGCTCAGAGAATGAGTCTGATAGAAATTGAAGTTCATTACAAATTACACAGTGGGAAAGATGTTGACAAGGATTTGGCAGCATGAGATGAATCATTCATCAATTTACCTCGTAAGTTTACAGACATTAGACAATGATTGGATAATCATGCATCATGACGTATTACGAGAAATCTATTTACAATAATCAAAGCTGAAACAGACATCAAGCACCTGAGGTAAAACAATGATATGGATGAAATACTGACATAAACAGTATCTCTTAATGTTCGATAATAACTTAAGCACACATTACGTTGCCGGGTGAGGGAGTAACTTTGTTGACAAGGTTTACATTTGGTCTGTTCGTTATCATCAACACGAGCGACAAACTCCCAGCTTGATTCGGGCGATAGCAACATCGTAGTCACTACTGATCCATCTAATGGAATCCTATATATGCTGTACATTTATGCTTTTTCATACACTTTATGCTTTTTCATGCACTATATTATGATGGTAGAGGGACCCCTTGTGCTGATTTCACTTCGCCTTGAAGTCTAAAAGATGTTAGTCATGTTTTCCATAAATGGTTGTGGTTAGGCTACGCGGAAGCAGACCCAGGCGTTAACCTGTTACATCCTTCGAGGCCTAAGTCTTTGCAGGTTCATCAGTCTTATCATGATGGTATACTGAGCCTAATATATGTAGGAATTCACGGAAAATGGAGTTAGTTCTATCATGGGTAATTTGGTTATATATGTGTCGTGCTTCAGACACAAGGGTATGAGATTCATGTGAAGGGAGTTTAGTGCATCTAGTTAGGAAAAAGAATCAGTTACGGTCAGACTGCCTGACTGCCTACCTTAGGGCGATGGAAAAGCTTAACAGCCACGAACAAACACTTCAGTCTGTGGTGTGGGATGTCTAGCGGGTAATCCTAGGACCCTGACCTTGGCAAAAGCCATTTTGACGCGTTACAACAACACCACCACCACCACCATGACGCGGATATGTTGTGTGAATACCATTTGTGAGAGACTATGGACGCGTTACAACAACAACGACAACGCCACCAGCAGGATAGGTTGTATGAATAATGAGAGACTATGTTCACTGGTGATGATGATGTGTTCAGGGCCGTCATTACTGACCCTCAGCGTCATCCTGGGCTGTAATCTGAGCAGGCGCTCTGGAGGACGCGGGAGCAGTGTGACGTCAAAGAGGTTAATTTCCCAGGAGGCTGGGTAATGGGTATCTTGCCCCTCGTGTTAAAGGCCAATAGCAGTTGCAACAACGTGTCAGGGTGGATGTGTCCAGTTGTAGAGGGAGCTACGGAAGGCTTCTTCGTAAGGACTGTTTTTTTGTGTTTGCCAAGGACCTGGATCCTAGTAAGAAGATCGAGATTAATAATTTTGTCGTTGATGCCAAGTTCTGTTCAATCTTTTTCGCTCTATGACAGGTAAGAATAATTCTCATAATCTTCGTCTTCTTTTCAGTCTTCTTAGCCTTTTACTAAGGGTTAGAGCCATATGAGGCGTAGCATAAGTACTTAGAGAACGGATATACGCATTGTACATCATTCTAATGATTCTAAAATTTGTCCCATATTGTGGATTGGCGCCAGCTACATGTCTAGGTGCTCTAGGCTTGTCTGATCAGTGAGGATTAAGTCTAGTGGCAGGAGATCCAAGTGTTGGTACTTCTAATCCGAAATACCGATACCTGCACACATCATCAGTGTGTGACCCATTTACGCAACCACTTTTTTCTGGCGGCAACCCATCTCTGTAGGAGGCATCTGTCGAGGATTATGTTTCTCTCAGTAGCGAAAGCAAACTCTGGCACTCCAAAAGCATCTGATAAGGACGTCAAACAAACTAGGCTAAGAATGACACACTTTAGTGTCTTTGAAATAAAGTACAGGTAGCCAGAGATCCAGCTCAAAGACCAGCTGCATATATCCATTTATGTTAGTTTATAGTACAGAACTCTTTGTGTCGAGTGACACTACCACATCTGTAAGGTCAAGTTGGTGTAACTGTACTCAGTATAAAGTGTTATGTATGTTATGTAGGTGGTAGTGCAGTAATGTACATTATATGGCTAAGACAATATACGTAAGCTAGGAGGCAAGATTTTTCGTTTTATATAAAAGACGAATGAGGAAGCTATCTTCTCGAAGGTTTTACATTAACATCTGATATATTCTAGATGTAACTCTTCAAGGCATTATTAGGTTGGCTGGGTTTGGGTACCGGAAGGAGGAGGTTATTCATCCCGGAGATAGATAGACTTGTCACACAGCTCGTGTTACATAGTTAGGATAGTCGGTGGCATTGCGTAGAGCTATTGAAATTCTGTAGGTGACACCATCCTTCCCTTGCCCTTTGGCTAGTCCTACGTCTGGTTCAGTTTTAGGCGAGAGACGATTACATTTATCATGTTCATTGTTTACGTTGAGTGGATCATCTCAGTGCTCACGTTGACACTTGGTTTAATGTGTATCTCAGACAAAATATTCATAAAGCCGAAGGTAAGTAGACCAGATGTTAAATAGGTCGTTCGTTCTTTGCAATGGATGAGATACTTCATTGGCTTTCCTATCCTTACTGTCTTTATCATCTCGAGACGTTCATCAACGACATTCAGTCCATCAATAAATGTTTCCCCAGTTAGACTGCCTTTGATGGGTCATCCTTCGTAGAGCATTTCCCTACGGGAGATTATAACAGTTCCAGCATCTCTGGTGTGCATGATTGTCTATAAGCTAATCCAATTTTCCCAGTGAGAGAATTTGTTTATTTTTGACTTCTAGATCATTGCTGAAGGGCCTCATCATTTTGGTCTGGTCGGGAGGTGTTGCTGGGTCACCCAACCCGTATCATTGATCCAGAGAATTGATGGCCAGTTTGGACTAGGATCAACACATGCCACTAACGATTATTTATATTGATTAGATGGTCATTTTGGGCTTTAGACCAATCGACCGTCAGGGTCACTATGATCGTCATTGTCACTATATATATATATATATATATATATATATATATATATATATATATATATGAAAAATTTTGAATGTTTTCTTCAGGTGTCCAACATGATTCAAAGACCAAGAACGCTCTCACTACCGTTACTATGATGTTTTTTGTTTCACAAGATCTTAAGAAGTGAGATCGTTGTATTGCTCATAGCGTTGAACCTCTTTCCTTATACTGCTAGAGCGCTGGTAACATTGTGGATCTGACGAGAAGCGTCTGATTCGATAGGTGTGTGTGTGTGTGTGTGTGTGTGTGTGATGACCCGTGATGGTTGCCTATTACCAAACAATACAAGAAAGTTGTTAAAAGTTATTTAGAAGTTGCTAACATTGTGAAGTAGTGGCGAGGAGATGAACTACCAACCACTCCAAAGCTCAAAGTATATTCACCCATGCATGTTATCCCACGACGCAGAACGATCATGGCTACAACGAACTTCGTTGTAACTTCTCTAAGACCTCTACAGTTTACAGGTGGACATCCATAACCATCAGACAGCAGATACTTGTACGATTTCCTCTGGTGTATTGAATTACTTATAGAAATTCAGGCCTCCCGTTCTCATTAATTCAGTCCTCCCGTTCTTTTTCGTTTTCTTTTATTGCTTTCATTATATTCACAGACAAGATTATCAATACATCTGTGATTATAACGGCTGCAGACGCTGCGCTAGACTTGACCCCTGTGCACTCTAGCGGCAGATGCTAACTCTCTGGAGATAAGCTTAGAAACTAAGCTGAACCTCTTTGGTGAGTGGGCCTACATGCAAGCTAAGCCCCGGAGATGAAATTCATGGTCGAGTTTATGCAGGCAGATTTGTAATAAGTGATGCTCCCCACACGGCTGTCCGGCACCATGGCCCACTGTGGGGCAACCCACTCACCCACCCACCATCTCGAGCAGATGATGAAACGGGAATTGGGTTATCATGTGGATCTATTAACTGCTTCGCTGGTCGAAGTTCAATTTGCGGGCCGCCCAACTGCATTAGTTAGAATTTGATTTGGAAGAATCACCCTCGACACCCCCACCTTCACCCCTGAGCAACAGGTTTGGATCCTGCTTAGTTAGTGGTCGTGGAGGAGTATCTAAGGAAAACATTCCCGAGCTCTGGTATAGGAATGTGGTAACTAGGGAAATAAAAACTTCAAAGTCAAATATTCCATTAGGGATTCATTTGAGTCACCACAGCTTTTCCGCTGGAGTAACGCGTCTCTTATTCCTAACCGTTGCACCATCTGGGAGTGGAGTAACAGTAACTTAGTAAGATCTGATGGTGTTAGAACGCAATTTCTCCTTATATTTCTTTCTAAGAATCATATATTCCACCCCTGGTCAACTTCAAGATACCGCTATTCATCCCTGTAATAGCACAACATGTTGGGTATTGCCATGTCCTCCACTCTGACTAGATCTCTTACATCAGCATTGTAGCGTCTGCTTCCCAAAAGCTGGGGATGTAATACAGTGCCGTAATAAGCTTCTGTGTGAGCGGGTGTTTTATACCTACAAGGGTTTCAGAGGGAGCACTGGCTCTCGTAGTGGCCGGGTGGTGGGATCACAAGCCTAACACCTCCTAGGGGCCCCTAGTGCTTAAGTCCCTCACCACCGGCTGGCCGCCCTACAGCATAAGGTCCCGCACCTCCTGAGTTGAAGGGAAGTTTGATCTCAAACAACAACAAATGCAAGGGTTTTACTCGCTCAAGTGAGGATGGCTGCTCAACACCCACGTCTGGGGGTGGCTCATCCTTCACCTCTCAGTCAACTAGATTGAATAAGAGGCCTTCGATCTCATTGGATTTTCCGGAGTCGTCTCTCTTTAACTTTTCCTTCCCCGCGCGGCGAGATGTGGGTTTAATAGATATCATTTTGGCCACTATTCTGGCGTCTGTATATATATCCACTCCAAGGGTTACGGTTTGGACCCTAAGCACGCATGTGGGCCGCTGCTTCCCACAGTTTCTGTGAGGGATTCAGGGAACTCGAGGATTGGCTGTTACGACACTTCCTTCCTTCTTCCATCGAACAGCTCAACAGTGGAATAATTTTCCTTCTTGTGTTTGTTCCTCCTCTTCATATAACCTGTCTTCCTTTGAGACCTGATTACGGGCACGGTTGATCCACACTATGTCGGGCAAAATGTAAACAAACAAAAGTGGAGGAGGAGGACTGGACTTCCAAACAAAAGACGTGCGGTAACGGGAAGTCTCACTGGACTATAGACTGGCCTCCGACGGAAACCTTTTGTTCCGTCAAAGTTAAGCGGATTAGCTCACTTGACTGTGATTTAATGGCCTGGGTTCGAATCCTGCGCTCCCAGTAGTGATTCGGCTCCGTTTATATATATATATATATATATATATATATATATATATATATATATATATAAATATATATATATACATATATATATATATATATATATATATATATATATATATATATATATATATATATATATAAATATATTCCTATGAGTCCACGGGGAAAATGAAACACTCATGGACTCATAGGAATATCTTGATCACGCGCAAAATTGTGATCCTTTCCAATATATATATATATATATATATATATATATATATATATATATATATATATATATATATATATATAAATAGATAAGATTCTTGTGTCTCTGGTGGGAAAATACTTTCTGAAGCCTGTGTTACGACAAGATATGTGGGATATGTTCTCATTTATGATCGAAAAACGAAGAACATACAGGGCGCTACATTGTCTCCTTCACTATACATGATGAAAAGGAATTTCCCAACACCAGTTGTGATCAAAGATGAAAGCTGATTAAGGTAGCATCCTGGCCACTGGCCAACTACCATCCCGCCCGTCGTAAACTTTCTGAAAATGGTTATGCGTCAAGCTTGAGGCTGACCGACATGCGCAAAAGAGGACTTCTAACATGAACCTTTAAAAGATGAGGTTTACGTTTTATGATCCTTAAAAGATGAAAAGCTATTTATAAAGTATATCTAAATCATTTATAAGAGCGAAAATAAAGGAGACATACTGAACAGTTTGGTCTTAACAACGAAATAAATAGAAAAAAAGATGTGAGGCCAAGTTTGAACCTTCGCTCTGAAACATTATTGGAACCAAACATTAGCTCTGGGTACACGCAGCGCTCACACGACCAACCCAGCTGGACTGGGTAATAATTTCTAATGAATTCTCAGACGCCTCTGGTCCCTCGCATCAGAATACATGTTAGTGGGATCCTCAGCAGCGGCAGAGACTTTAATTCTATTGGAAAAGCCGATGAATCTCACGAAGAATGAGTGCCGGGAGGAAAGTATAGAGTTATATAGATAAGATTATCTCAAAGACATGGTTCCTGTGTGTGTATGTGGGCGATGCTCCGTAGCGAAGAACGGCAGCAATCCGGCCTACAGAGCAGGTGTGGCGACGGGCGGTGTAGGCAGGGAGGGCCATCTGACTCTCCTAGGCTAGTTCAAGAACGTAGGAGGACGGGAGGGGAAAGACTCGTGATACTGGAGATATAAAAAAAAAAGGGAGACTGGGAAGTTGAAAGATGATGATGAGAGTTAAGTCGGCGGCGCCAGGTGGTGGTGGTGGTGGTGGACCACCCCCACCAGCCTCTCACTCCCACGCCAGTAATGCTAATGAGCTGGTGATATTCGTATGAGATGGAGGGAGGGTTAGTTCCCGGGGGTGATGCTGTCGGATCCAGCAGCTCTACCCGCCGCTGAACCACACGCCCTCCCACGCCTCCACCTCTCCAATGCTAAATGGATAACGTTACAAATATGTGACGGTGAGTTGTCTGAATTCATGATGCATCACGTTCGTCATTTATCTATAGTTACTCTCTCTCTCTCTCTCTCTCTCTCTCTCTCTCTCTCTCTCTCTCTCTCTCTCTCTCTCTCTCTCTCTCTCTCTCGTTTCAGGAAGAATGAGGTACTTCTGTAACCCGTTCTTCCCTAACAGGTGTTGGTCATTTTGGAAGACTGTATCCCAAAATGGAAGTAAAACACATGAGACGGTTCCACCATCCTCTGTGAGGCACTGTTGGTTCTCCCTCACACTGACGCTACGTGGTGCATAATGGTCGCGTCCTGCATAAACTATATCCCCTTGTGTGTGATCGACAACGGGTTCAATAAACTAAGGTTTGTGTTGTGCATAAGGAAACAGGTACTTTGTACATACGATGCTCTGTTGTATGTGAACAATGTTGTATTATCTGCAATATTAAGCTTCTCAAAGTGTTTGAACTTGACGTCTTTGTTGTGCTGTGAGACAATAAAGATATAATGTTTCTATGTAGACATTGTATGTGTATACTTGGTACATACATATCAGCTTTGTACTGTATGATGTAGAGTTAGAAGATATGCATTTGTATATCTTGTTTAACAACGGGCCAGATGTTTTCAATACGAAATGAAGTAATCCTTTAATTAGTGTGAAGGAACACATACAGACTTACAAATATTTGCTCAATTGACACTTAAGTTACATGGGCTGGTGTATGAGTGGATGGAGAGGTAGGGATGATAAGTACATTGTGCTGCCACAGATCTCAGGTATAATGAACCCCTGGGAATCTATCGTCTGCTACTGAACCTCGACGGACTGAATATCACCAGACGAACTGACAAAGCAACTCCCGGATTGTTGTCACTCACAATGAAGCGTCGACATGAGTAACTGGAGGTAATGTGAAGTGGAGCAGGACCTGGGCTTCTCATATGATATGCTTATTATGGATACAGGCCATTGGACTTTTGAGATTACAGTGGCGTACCAACAGGGATTTTTCATGGGAATATATATATATATATATATATATATTTTTTTTTTATTATTTTTTTTTATTATACTTTGTCGCTGTCTCCCGCGTTTGCGAGGTAGCGCAAGGAAACAGACGAAAGAAATGGCCCAACCCCCCCCCCCCCACACACACACATGCATATACATACGTCCACACACGCAAATATACATACCTACACAGCTTTCCATGGTTTACCCCAGACGCTTCACATGCCTTGCTTCAATCCACTGACAGCACGTCAACCTCGGTATACCACATCGCTCCAATTCACTCTATTCCTTGCCCTCCTTTCACCCTCCTGCATGTTCAGGCCCCGATCACACAAAATCCTTTTCACTCCATCTTTCCACCTCCAATTTGGTCTCCCTCTTCTCCTTGTTCCCTCCACCTCCGACACATATATCCTCTTGGTCAATCTTTCCTCACTCATCCTCTCCATGTGCCCAAACCACTTCAAAACACCCTCTTCTGCTCTCTCAACCACGCTCTTTATATTTCCACACATCTCTCTTACCCTTACGTTACTCACTCGATCAAACCACCTCACACCACACATTGTCCTCAAACATCTCATTTCCAGCACATCCATCCTCCTGCGCACAACTCTATCCATAGCCCACGCCTCGCAACCATACAACATTGTTGGAACCACTATTCCTTCAAACATACCCATTTTTGCTTTCCGAGATAATGTTCTCGACTTCCACACATTCTTCAAGGCCCCCAGGATTTTCGCCCCCTCCCCCACCCTATGATCCACTTCCGCTTCCATGGTTCCATCCGCTGCCAGATCCACTCCCAGATATCTAAAACACTTCACTTCCTCCAGTTTTTCTCCATTCAAACTTACCTCCCAATTGACTTGCCCCTCAACCCTACTGTACCTAATAACCTTGCTCTTATTCACATTTACTCTTAACTTTCTTCTTTCACACACTTTTCCAAACTCAGTCACCAGCTTCTGCAGTTTCTCACATGAATCAGCCACCAGCGCTGTATCATCAGCGAACAACAACTGACTCACTTCCCAAGCTCTCTCATCCCCAACAGACTTCATACTTGCCCCTCTTTCCAATATATATATATATATATATATATATATATATATATATATATATATATATATATATATATATATATATATATATATATATATATATATATGTATATATATATATATATATATATATATATAGAGGAGAAAGAATACTTCCCACGTATTCCCTGCGTGTCGTAGAAGGCGACTAAAAGGGAAGGGAGCGGGGGGCTGGAAAACCTCCCCTCTCGTTTTTTTTTTTTTTTATTTTTTTTTTTTCCAAAAGAAGGAACAAAGAAGAGGGCCAGGTGAGGATATTTCCTCAAAGGCCCAGTCCTCTGTTCTTAACGCTACCTCGCTGTCGCGGGAAATGGCGGATAGTATGAAAAAAAAAAAAAAATATATACATATATATATATATATATATATATATATATATATATATATATATATATATGTACATATATATGGTTTTTTTTTTTTAATTTGTAAAAGAGGAAACAGAAGGAGTCACGCGGGAGGTGCTTATCCTCCTCGAAGGCTCAGATTGGGATGTCTCAATGTGTGTGGATGTAACCAAGATGAGAAGAAAGGAGAGATAGGTAGTATTTTTGAGGAAAGAAACCTGGATGTTCTTGCCCTAAGCGAAACGAAGCTCAAGGATAAAGTGGAGGAATGGTTTGGAAAGATCTTGGGAAAAAGTCAGCGGTTGGTGAGAGAATAAGAACTAAGGAAGGAGCAGCACTAATCCTAAAGCAGTTGTTCGAGTGTGTGATAGAGTGCAAGGAAGTAATGATGTGGGAAAAACTGAAAGTTGATGGAGAGAAATGGATGATTATTGGTGCTTATGCAAATGGTCATGAGAAGAAAGATCATGAGAGGCAAGTGTTTTGGGAGCAGCTGAGTGAGTGTGTCAGAAGCTTTGGTGCATGAGATTGGGTTATAGTGATGGGTGATTTAAATGCGTATGTGAGCAATGTGGCAGTTGAGGGTATGATTGGTGTACATGGGGTGTTCAGTGTTGTGAATGGAAACTGGTAAAGAGCTTGTGGATTTGTGTGCTGAAAAAAAGACAAGCGATTGGGAATACCTCGTTTAGAAAGAGAGATATACATAAACATACGTAGGATAGTGGGAGAGATAGTGTTGATTGATAGGCGTAGAAAAGAGTGACTTTTGGATGTTGTTTTCTAAGAGGAGCAGCTGGAGGGATGTCTGATCATTATCTTATAGAGGCGAAGGTGAAGATTTGTAGAGGTTTTCACAAAAAAAGAGAGAATGTTGGGGAGAAGAGAGTGGTGAGGGTAAGAGAGCTTGGAAAGGACACTTGTGTGAGGAAGTACCAGTAGAATGTGTAGAATGGCAAAAGGTAAGAGCAAATGACGTGAGGGGAGTGGGTGAGGAATGGTATGTATTCAGGGAAGCAGTGATGATATGCACAAAAGATGCATGTGACATGAGAAAGGTGGGAGATGAGCAGATTAGAAAGGGTAATGAGTGGTGGGATGAAGAAGTAAAGTTGTTAGTGAGAGAGAGAAAAGAGAGCGTTTGGACGATACTTACAAGGAAGGAGAGCAAATGACTGGGAGATCTATAAGAGTAAGCGGCAGCAGGTCAGGGAGAAGGTGCAAAGGTTGAAAAAGAGAGCAAATGAGAGTTTCGGTGCGAGAATATCATTAAACTTTAGGGAGAATTAAAAGATTTTTGGAAGGAGGTGAATAACGTGCGTAAGACAAAAGAACAATTGTAACCATCGGTGAAGGGGGCAAGGGGGAAAGTGATAACAGATAGTGATGAAATGAGAGGATGGGGTGAGTATTATGAAGGTTTGTTGAATGTGATATTCCCTCTAAGGCCCAGCCATCTGTTCTTAACGCTACCTCGCTAACGCGGGGAATGGCGAATAGCATAAAAAAAGAAAAAAGATATATAATGTAATATTTTTTTCGGGTTACCACTCAGCAGTTTTACAATAGGACAATAACACGAAAGCAAACAATGGACTCAACTTTATTGAAAACACTAGACGCTGCTGACATAAACTGGTGAATGAGAGACCAAAACCTACAAACGAGTTCTAGTACAAGAAATATCACATAACAGCGAGGGAGGCAGCGCATCCCCCTGCGACAGGTTCCAGGCGCATCCGTGTTCCGGGGCGCTGTTCTGTCTCACATCTTCACATTATTATATAGGACTTATCTGCTACAGTTCTATACGGTATGGACCGGCAGGATACCCAGGGAGCTGCAGTCCAATTTTATGATACCTCCTTGGCGGTCCACCGCGTGAGGGAGCTTTACTTCTGATGCCAATAAATTCGGTTGATTTGATCTGAAACGATGTCAACGAACTATTTCTGTATTCATTTGTTTTTTTTGTTTTTGTTTCGGTTAAAGGTCAGATCCACTCTAGCTGTATGTTTCCATCGCGCATCGCTATCGCAATGCCTTTCTTACCGCGTGCATACCGTATGGTGACTGGAACAAGGAGAATGGGAGTAAAATCCTTAAAAACGGTGATGTGTCTACATGAATAAACCCCATCAGGTTGGGCATAACAACAACATACTGGACACTACTGCTACGTGTAGAGATGTTCGTGATGATGTCTGGCGGGGGTTGGTTGGGGAGGGGGGTTGGTTAACTGGCACTAGAGAGGAGCTTAGCAGAGCACTGTAATGGCAAATAGGTAACTGGGTGCAAATTGGTGCTGGAGGTACTGTGATGGTGAACGGGTTTCAGAGTGGAGTCGTGGGGTATAATATTACTGTTTGGTTACGTTGGTGCTAGATGTGAGTTCAATGTTACCTCATAAAAGGAAAGAGGTTTTACGGTGGAAGTTTGTGGTAAAGGGGGAGAAAAAAAAAACACTGTTTGATACACTGGTTCTTAGGTGCAGTTTGGTGAAGTACTCTTTGAGGAATTGGATCTGGTTGTGTAGTGTGGTGTATGGGTAGACTGGCTGTAATGTGGAGTTTGGTGGAATCGTCGTGAGTACAGTGATTGTAGGATGGGTTAGACTCCCTAGGACCAAGGTGGGGGTCAAGTTTTCATTACGGTAGAGATCAGCGGAGCAATGTGACCCTAACCACTGGGCACTTGGCTGGGGTGTGGAAGTCTCATGGAAGATAATCTGGCTTAACTTAGGGTCTGGGAAAGTACCGCTCGTAGTGTGATATAACAAGACCTGTTCTGTTCATAATACCAAAGGGGAATTTCACGACCAAATTCGTAGGGCGGTGAAGCAGACGATATATAGTCTGATTACCGCTAAACTGCCAAGGGTAACGTTAAGCCAGTTTATCTTCAACCTACCTGAGCTAGGATCACGCTCAGGGTGGAGGACGCGACTGCATAATGCTATGGTCATCGAGTGGCTGTGCTGCGTGGCGACCCAGCCAACGGAGACCACTCGCTCTTACTTGGAGCTCTGTGTACGTTGACATAGTGTACTGTGTACGTTGCCATGGTGCACTGTGTACGTTGCCATGGTGCACTGTGTACGTTGCCATGGTGTATGTTGGAAGGATACACTGTGTACGTTGCCATGGTGTATGTTGGAAGGATGCACTGTGTACGTTGCCATGGTGTATGTTGGAGGATGCACTGTGTACGTTGCCATAGTACAATGTGTATGTTGGAAGGATGCACTGTGTAAATTGTGGTCATTCCCATAATTCATGTCGACTTAGATATGTCTGTCTCCACCTGTCCTCACTTTCCTCAGCTCAACCTATTTTCGTCCCACCCTCTCCCCCACTCTGTCCTTGTCTTGACCTGTACTCGCACCCTCTGTCCTCGTCTTGACCTGTACTCGCACCCTCTGTCCTCGTCTTGACCTAAACTGACCCTCATCTGTCCTCGCCTCGACCTGCACTCGTCCTCGTTCCTCATTTTGACCTTGCTCGAACTAAACTGGCCCCCTCCTCCCACTCTGTCCTCGTATCGACTTAGACTCTCTGCCCTTGTCCTCGTCTTGATCTACAATCTCACCCGTTCTCGCCGATACGCTCCCGATCAGTCCTTGTTTTAACCTTCACTTGCCCTCCCTCCTCACCCATTCCCTCCTCCTCTTTTTCTCGTCTCGACCTACACTCGCCCCATCTGTCCTCGTCTTCAATCGTCCCATCTGTCCTCGCTCTATCCCTCCTCATATCAACCAATACTCACTCTACCAGTCCTCGTCTCGACTCCCCTTTTAATCACGTCTTTGCCTACGCTGCCACTTCCTCCTTCCCTCCCTCCCTCACACCACATCTAATACATTGTAAGACAGTCGCCATTGGTCATTGTGGCAGCACTGTGGTTAGCTCAGCAAGGTAGGCTCTGGTCACAACAAGGTCCAGGGATGTTAGCTGTGCACGAGATTGTTAGCTTTGGTTGGCGTCAAGCTATGTCATTTTAGCTGGAGTCAGGGCAGGCCACATTAAGGTCGCAATCAAGGTCAATTCACAGAAAAGTCAGTTCATGTTGAGGTGACTAGGTTGGGTTATGTTCATCAGTGTCGATGTCAGGTCATGTTATACCTGAATGTTTAGCTTTATGTAAGTCAGGTCATGTTAGTCTTGATCAGGTAAGGCTATGATTGCTCAAGTCAGGTCACCCTGCGTTAGCTCAGAAACGCTAGGTCATAATTCTAACGAGTCAGGTCACCCTGTGTTAGCTCAGGAACGCTAGGTCATAATTCTAACAAGTCAGGTCACCCTGTGTTAGCTCAGGAACGCTAGGTCATAATTCTAACGAGTCAGGTCACCCTGTGCTAGCTCAGGAACGCTAGGTCATAATTCTAATTGGGTTAGAGATTTTAGCTGTGTTCAGCTTGCTCTTGTCAGAAATGGAAATGTTAAGGACTTATCGTTCATTCTGGTCAGGTCAGAGGTGGTCAGGTCACAGGTGGTCAGGTAAAACCATGTTCTCTACCATTGGATCAGTTCATGTTACATTTGGTGTAGTCAGGTCATGTTCTGTTGTCTGGTGTAGCCAGGTTATGTTTTGTTATCTGGTGCAACCAGGTCACATATTGTTATCTATGGTGTAACCAGGTCACATATTGTTATCTATGGTGTAACCAGGTCACATATTGTTATCTATGGTGTAACCAGGTCACGTTCTGTCATCTGGTGTAACCAGGGCAGATTCTGTTATCTTTTGAGTCGTCAGGTCACATTCTGTTATCTATGGTGTAGCTAGGTTACGTTCTGTTATCTTCGGTGTAGTCAGGCCACGTTCTGGTATCTTTGGTTAAGCAAGGTTACGTTCTCTTATCTTCGTTGTAGACAGGTCACGTTCTGTTATCTTCAGTGTAGCTAGGTCACATTCTGTTATCTTTGGTTTAGCCAGGTCACGTTCTCTTATCTTTGGCGTAGTCAGGTCATGTTTTCTTATCTCTGGTGCAGTCAGGTCACGTTCTGTTATCTTCGGTGTAGTCAGGTCATGTTCTGTTATCTTCGGTGTAGCCAGGTCATGTTCTGTTATCTTCGGTGTAGTCAGGTCATGTTCTCTTATCTTTGGTGCAGCCAGGTCACGTTTTGTTGTCTATGGTCAGGCTACGTCAACCTTTACCAGGTCAGATGATGAAGTCAGGTAAATGCTATACCAGGTCACACGAGTTGAAAGGGAATTTTATCTCTGGTGAAGTTTGGCAATGATAATCCTCACCGGATCACTGAATGTAAACGCTGGTCAGGTCAGGTCAGGTCATGTCAACTGTGTTTAGGACCTGGAATACTTGCTATGGCTGGTGAAGCTGTGTGTGTGTGTGTGTGTGTGTGTGTGTGTAGTTCAGGTGTTTTAACAATAGTCAAGTCAGGTCATGTTAAGATCCAGTCAGATCATGTTAGATCCAGTCAGGTCATGTTAGATCCAGTCAGGTCATGTTAAATCCAGTCAGGTCATGTTAAATCCAGTCAGGTCATGTCAGATCCAGTCAGGTCATGTTAGATCGAGTCAGGTCATGTTAGATCCAGTCAGGTCATGTTAAATCCAGTCAGGTCATGTTAGATCCAGTCAGGTCATGGGATATCGTCATTCTCGTCACATCAGGGATTGTAAGATGGACTTCGATGAAGTCAGGTCGACTCTGGTCGAATGCAGGAATGACTGGGTCGGTAATGGCGCGTGGTACGAAAAAAGTATATGATTGTGACGACTCAAGTCAGGTGAAAATCCACAAGCACGAAGTCTAATGAAGAGCTGATCTAGAAATTTGATTTGTGAGCAAATGTATCGCTCAGTTGGTGAGGTTGAAGTGTGGGAAGAGCAGCAAGCAAGGATTTTGTTCGCTGAGTCGCTATGGCATAAGTTTAGCGTGTGTTCAGAACTGGGTCTTCATGATGGCATCCAGGATTTGCTGGTGAGTTTACAGCAGCACATCAGTCGATGGTTTACAGTTCTCACCGAGCTTTCTGATGGTCCAGACACAGATGGCGTCCCTGTTGTTGTCAGTAGGTCTCCCCCGTTACCATACGAGGCATTTGGTACTGTTCAGTGTCTCCTGGGAAATGCTGGCTGGCTCCTCCTCTCCTATCTACGTCCCCCTTTCATGATACAGCTTGGCTCCTCCTCTCCTGTCTACGTCCCCTTTCATGATACAGCTTGGCTCCTCCTCTCCTGTCTACGTCCCCTTTCATGTTACAGCTTGGCTCCTCCTCTCCTGTCTACGTCCCCTCTCATGATACAGCTTGGCTCCTCCTCTCCCTACGTCCCCTTTCATGATACAGCTTGGTTCCTCCTCTCCTGTCTACGTCCCCTTTCATGATACAGCTTGGTTCCTCCTCTCCCTACGTCCCCTTTCATGATACAGCTTGGTTCCTCCTCTCCCTACGTCCCCTTTCATGATACAGCTTGGCTCCTCCTCTCCCTACGTCACCCTCTCATGATACAGTGTCTTCTCGTCATCACATCTACGCACACTTACCCACAGGCCCTCCACAGTACCCGCCCTGACACTGTCGCAGACTTCCCTCCAGCATCTACCCTGATGCTGTCACTTCCTCCCTTTAGCATCCACCGTGACACTGTCGCAGCCTCCTCTCCAGCATCCGCTATGACTCCGTCACACCCTCTCCTCCAGCATCCACCTCGAAGCTGTCACTTCCTCCACTCCGTTACCCACCCTGACGAAGTCACTTCCCCCTCATCCCCTCCGCCTCTAGAAACATCCTGGCACTGTCACATCCTCTCCTCCAGCACGCACACTGACACTCGCATCCCTTCCCTCCAGCACTATTCCCAGAACCCCAGACACACGAGTCATGATCTCCAGTGAGTGGCTGTCTATCACAGTGTGGCCTTTTATTACAGTATATAAACTGACTGAACCGCACGTTCGTTCAGCTTCACGTCGCCCGCAAAGTAAGTTCTTGCTGAAACTTCAGAGTCACCAAGGACGCCCTTGCGTCTTTATTACCTTAGTAATAAAGACGATTAAGCTCCGAGATGATATCAAGACAACAGCTGAACGTGACAGGGAAATATCTGGAGGCGAGTCGTGTATGGTCAGTGGAAGGAGACCTGAACACCAAGTGCCAAGACCCACCACCGTAAGCAGGCGAGCTTCTATAGCGTCACACTGAAGACATCACGACCGATATAACCTTTAGCTTTCATTTCGAGGATAAACTGACACTCGCAGGAGATCAGAGCTTAAAGATAATGAATGAAGATACAGAAGAATCCAGGACGGGGCACAGGTCCTGTGGAAGGTTGGATATGTCTGAGGTATGGCAGGTGGCGGGTCACACACAGTGACCACGAAGCTATTGCTTACACCGTCGCCACCAGCGTACAGCTAGCATAGGTATACCCTGGACTGATGGGTCCTTGATATGAAGTTCACAGCCTCTCACTATACAGAGGTTGCAGTACACACACACACACACACACACACACACACACACACACACACACACACACATATATATAATATATATATATATATATATATATATATATATATATATATATATATATATATATATATATAACCTACTCAATATTTCTGCAACCTTTATATTGTCAAGATAATGAATTTTTTGAGACTCGGGTATAAATTCTTTCCGTTACATTAACAAATATTCATTGGTTCCCAGCATCATATTACAAAAAGATATGTAAATACAGAGACAGTCTATCCGTAGGAGTGGCTCTCTGACCACTTTTAAGATATGTCTATCAAGAAAAATTCATAAAAAGAGCAACCTTAAAAACGACGCTTGTTTTCAGAGATTACGACTAAAGACAGGAATTCTCTTACTGGACGAATGACTCATGTAAAACCATTTCTTTTTACCCATTCCCCCCCGCACACACACACACACACAGACACAAACAGAGTTTACGATACTACACTTGTATATCGCTCCTGGGACCCGTTGTATGAGGGGTTATGGTCGACTTCGGCAATGTGGAGGATTGCCGTGAGAAACGACGACATTCACCGTTGTGGCCAGTGTCTCAACTTGATCTCCCTACGTGAGGATAAGGACAGATAATGATGGATGTCTCAGTAACTGTGGATGGACCGGCCACACATACTGGCCATCCCACGTCAAGCGGTCAGCCTCACACACTTACGTCTGACCCGGGTAATGACTGTACACACACACATATATATATATATATATATATATATATATATATATATATATATATATATATATATACGAATACAGTGTATATGAACGCGCACATCCATAGAACATACAAACCTCCAACAGCCAGGCTCGAACCCGGGACTCCTGTGTAGCTAGCGGGAGCACTGCAGCTATGACCATAGCCTAGTCACACTTCCGCCTGCCACGCACGGGTCCAAGGTTTGATTCTGGCTGTTGGAGGTTTGTATATTCTATATGATATATATATATATATATATATATATATATATATATATATATATATATATATATATATATATATCCTGCAAAACACAGGTTGTAGACATAAGACTACTGCATAGAGTGAGATGCCTAGTTAAATTTCGGCTCCTTAGGGAATCGACCAAGTAGATCGGCGAGATCTAGTAGATGAACCGACAATACAGACTCGTACATACAGGTCAGTGATTACTCATCGTATCACAGGATGTGTTCCTGGAATCTGTCAAACTCTGTAGCCTCTGGATCATACATAAACAAGGCTCAGTCCTTCGTGTTACTCCTTCGCCGAAGTAAGTTCGGTCTCTGACGGAGTTAGGTACGAGGGTCGGAACAGATCATCAAGTTTCAGGAGGTACTTGAAACATTAAGGACAATGCGGAATTTCAGGGAAAATTCACCGTAAGGGATGAGTTGACAGCGAGAGAAATACCTTTTCAGGACCTTCTTCGAATTATCATTCGTCTTCCATACTGAAGTTTGCACTTTGCTGGTCTGCTTTGTAACTTCAGTCACTGCAGTGTTCTTACCACTGCTCTTTCTATTCGTTGATTATGGCTTCTTTTTTTTTCCCCCTAACTTCCACTACTCTTACCCTCAGTGCGTCAGCTGCTGTCGGCTGCAGCGCCCAGCGTCCTCACAACCACACCTCATTTCTTAGCAAGAACCAGACGCATTTGCTCCGTGCGTGGGGAGAACCAGGCGATGTTACCTACACTCCCCAGGTACGTGCTCCTTGCGCTGCCCTCCGCCAGTCTGCACTACGGTCTGTTGTGACGAGCGACAAAAAAAAATAAAATGAGTAGAAGGAGGGATGCACGGCCTAAAAATATTCTGCAAACGAAGAATTCTTTTTTAATGTATGATAATTATCGACTGTCGAAGGTGCAAATTATGGATATTGCCTTTCGTTATTCATGGCTGGAAGGTTGTGTGAAATGCGACGAGTATATTTGTGGCGCCATGGTCATTTCCCCTCTTGTTATCATACAGATATCAGTCATTCCCTCTTGCTATCATGCAAATCATTCCCTCTTGTTATCATGCAGATATCAGAATCATTCCCTTGTTATCATTCCGATGTCAGATTCATTCCCTTGTTATCATTCCGATATCAGTACCATTCTCTCTTGTTATCATGCAGATATCACAGTTATTCCCCCTCTTGTTATCATCCCTACATTATAAATGTACTATACTGTTATCATGTAGACGTCATCTTTCCACATGATGCACCTTGCCTGTAACGCGAGGGGAGCGTCTTAACCCAGCCCCACCCGCAGTGTACAGAAAGAACAAGATATATCCCAGTGATGAGCAGCTTTGATAAAGAAACTTTCATCTTTCCTTTGCACACGAGGAAGTGAGGAAATTCCAGTGCCTCCCGAGGTGTGTGGCACAAGGTTATATAAGTGATGAGGAGAGGAGACTGTGTCACATCAGCACGTCCCTCACCATACTGTCTGTGGGCCCCACACACACACAGACACGCGCACCCTCACACACACACAGACACAGAGACACATACACCCCCTGGAGCACACACACACACACACACACGCCCTCATGACCCAGCCACACCAACCACACATGACGCCGCGATCGCTGTGGTCAAGTTACCCCCTTTTGTTGATATGTATGAGCCTGGTTGTACAGTGCGGTGCACGGGTCATGATTATCACTCTTGCTGACATTCATCCCCTTAACTTATGCTCGTCTTTCTTGTGGCTCCTCTGGGTCTCTCGACTCACGCTTCGGGAAGGATATATGGAGGGAAGTCCTTACCTAGACCCGCCCTCAGAGGAGGGTAGTTCCCCAGGATGAGTCGTGTCCAAGGCAACACCGTCTCACAAAAAAGGATACCTCAGGAGAGCCAGCATTCCAGGATGTGCCGTTTGGTAGGAAACATCTGTGAAAAAACATTTTCGTGAGAGTAGCCACTTCTTGAGAGGGCTAATTACAAAGGCATTCTGTCTCCTGTAGGAGGCCATCTCTCGACGAAGGGAAGACTCTTGGAAAGAACACCTCCCAAAGGACATCTTCCAGAATGGGTCATGTACTCAAAGTAGCCTTTCGTATTTCAGGCTTGGTTTCTCATAGCGACTGTGTCTTCGTGAGGTTCGCCTCATTTCCAGGATCTTTCGATGCAGCTGTGAGGAAATTTCCTTCTTGTTTGGAGAGAGTTCACTTGCACGGGTGGTTATCCCTTTGGCAGGATTGTCTAAGAAAACGTCCAGTTGATTACGAACGGGAATTCAAAGGTAGGAGTGTCGGGGTGTCTGTGGTGAGGTGCTTTTGTTTATTGGGGTTTCGTTGTCCGGGGTGGATACAGGTCGTCTGGGGTGGTGATGTGTTGCCTGGGAGATCATGACTCGGGTATTGAGCGTTTGTAGCAGTGATGCCCTGGGTGTGGGGCAGGTCTGTGGTGTGGAGTGGCCAGGTCTCCGGCGTCTGGGGAATGATAGTGTGATAGTATAGAGTGCGTGAGTTGTCAGTGACCCACCGAGTGTAGGGAGTGCGTGGTGTGAGGTGTCTGAAGTTAGGGTGTGTAAAGTGCGTGGGGAGAAGTCTCAAAGATGTGTTGTGTTGTGAATAGGGTGTAGTAATTTGTGCGGGGGTGGTGTAATGAGTGTAGGTTGTAGTATTGGTGTGATAATGATTGTAGGGTGTAGTACTGATGTGGTAATGGGTGTAGGGTGTGTTATTAGTGTGGTAATGGCTGTGGGGGTGGTGTAGTATTGGTATGGTAATGGGTGTAGGGTGTAGTATTGATGTGGTAATGGTTGTAGGGTGTGTTATTAGTGTGGTAATGGCTGTGGGGGTGGTTTAGTATTGGTATGGTGATGGGTGTAGGGTGTAGTATTGATGTGGTAATGGGTGTAGGGTGTGTCATTAGTGTGGTAATAGCTGTGGGAGGGGGTGTAGTATTGGTGTGGTAATGGGTGTAGGGTGTAGTATTGGTATGGTAATGAGTGTAGGGTGTAGTATTGGTGTGGTAATAGGTGTGGAGGTATGGTAATGGGTGTGGTACTGGTGTGGTAATGGGTGTGTGGGTTGTAGTACTGGGTGTAAGGGAAGGGTACTGGTTCACCAGTATCAATCAATATTCACACCCTCTCGAGGTTAATAATATTTGGCCCCATAGAGTAGACGTCTTCTCCATTTGACTATGACAACTCCTTGGAATAATAGTAAGTGTGAGTGTAAACAAAACATAGCTTCACAGACATTTACGCACACACACACGTACAGACAGACAGACAGACAGACAAAAAAAGAGTACGTTCCGACAGGAGAAAAATGGTCAAGTTAGCTGACCTTAGTGGTTTAAAAATAACATTTTGATTGGACAAACAGGCTGGTGCTATGAATGGTTTGTGTAATACCTACGAAAAGAAAAGAAAATTCGTTTCCGACAGACGACCAAAAAACGTGTCTGCATCGCTATGTCGGGAGAGTTTTATGCTTGCTATGCGAAATCAGTAAACATGATAACAATATCGTGAAGGGAGAGAGAGAGAGAGAGAGAGAGAGAGAGAGAGAGAGAGAGAGAGAGAGAGAGAGAGAGAGAGAGAGAGAGAGAGAGAGAGAGAGAGAGAGAGGAAGAGAGTTGGTGTTGGATCCCGAATTATTTCTGAGGCTTCCCTTTGTGGTGCAGTTGGTTAAGGAAGGTGCTGGAGCTGGCTGCCACACCGTGCGGTGCCTGACCATGTGAGGGCTGGTGGCAGACTATGTGGTGCCTGAACCATGTGGGAGCTGGTAGACTATGTGGTGCCTGAACCATGTGGGGGGCTGGTAGACTATATGGTGCCTGAACCATGTGGAGGCTGGGCTGGTGGTGGTTGGCACACCGTGTGATGCCTGGCCATGTGGTGGCTGGCACACTGAGTGGTGCCTGACTATGTGGGACTAGGCTGGTGGTGGCTGGCACAGCGTGTGGTGCCTCACCTTGTGGTGGCTGACACACCGTGTGGTACCTCACCATGTGGTGGGTGACACACCGTGTGGTACCTCACCATGTGATGGCTGACACACCGTGTGATACCTCACCATGTGGTGGGTGACACACCGTGTGGTACCTCACCATGTGGTGGCTGGCACACTGTGAGATACCTCACCATGTGGTGGGTGACACACCGTGTGGTACCTCACCATGTGGAGTCGGGGAGGGAGAGACGGTACGGGTCAACCATCGTGCACACATGAAAAGCAAATGACAAATAGCAATTTTCCTGTTGAATTCAGTATTAGCCTATGATTACCAGTGGGTTCGCCTCCGATACACTGTCTCTTATATCCTTCGTCCTCCAATGGACTCCTTTTCAGATCCCTAAAGATGGCCTTGAAGGACATCCTATGACACAGGAGCACGTCTGGCACACGTCTCTCGCCCGTTTGGTTAAAGACTTCTCTTCAGAATCCTTGTTGCTCCCCCATCTATGCAGTTCGTGGCTCCTACACTCCCTCCCTCACTTGTCTTCACAAAACCTTACCACACGCCTGCACTTCCCCTTTCAAGTGTCTCCACACGTCCTTGCCATGCTCCAGTATTTCCTCCCTCACTCGTCTCCACACGTCCTTGGTCCAGCATTTCCTCCCTCACTCGTCTCCACACGTCCTTGCCATGCTCCAGTATTTCCTCCCTCACTCGTCTCCACACGTCCTTGCTCCAGCATTTCCTCCCTCACTCGTCTCCACACGTTCTTGCCATGCTCCAGCACTTCCTCCCTCACTCGTCTCCACAAAGCCTTATCAAATGGACAGCTTATCGAACACTGGCAGGAAGTGTGCTTGTATTACTTCATGATATGGCTCCGAACGACACATTCCCCCCTCAGTGTAGAAGTTGCCAATGGGTCTGAAAGTTGCTGATGAATGTCATGTCCGCCTAGCAACACATTTTACAGCTTTTATACATAATTCTTTTGTGGGTTTAATTGCTTCAGTATGCTAAACGTTGTAGAAAAAGAAAAGAGACGACAGCACGACCCTTGAACACGACGATGCAACCCTTGAACACGACGATGCAACCCTTGAACACGACGATGCAACCCTTGAACACGACAGTTCTAACCCCTTGAGTATGACGACTTGACATCTGATCTGAGTCCTGAGGATCACAGATCAAAGGCCAGGTATTCCTCCTACCTCAGTGCTCCAGCCGTCCTGCTCAAGGGGCCTATCGTCCCTTCAGGGTCATCGCGCTGCATCGTATTCAAAAGTCAGGATAACTGGATCAAAGTTTACATATGTTATAATGAAGAATGCGAAGTATGCCACACTTCCCTGCATCATGAATGCGATGCAGAATGCATGATTCGTGTCTGTTCGTTCACCTTCGTTCACTGATGTGGAATTTTTGGGGTCAGGTATGACTCTCACCTGCAAGGTCATGCAGGTGTTGACTGATCCTGCGACAGTCCACGGCGTATCAGACTTGGCTCACGATACGCAACATGACGCAAGAAAACAAAAAACAAACTGATCCAGTGAGCTACGCATGCATAGTAATCACATACTGATGGACGTGAATTTCTTGGTCGAAGATAAACTCTTCCAAGGAACTGTATTTTTTTCTCTCTCTCTCCTGAAGCCATTGTTCCGAGTTCGCCTCTAAATTTCTTGTCAGGGAAGTTAATCATGATTTTTTTTCCCCCTCTCCTTTGTATGGAGAGAGACATTTGTGGATAGGCAACTTCGGCCAGTGTTGGGTAAGGTGGCGTGCAATGGATAAGGCTGGAGTCTGTGTCGTCCCTCGGCTTCCACCCCCCTCACCAAACCTCCTCCTGTCATTGGCTACATTCTACGCTAGCGGTAACTATGAAACGACGAGCTTACAAGGCTTGCCTGGTCTGATTTACTTGGTTTAACTGTATCTTCTTCTTCTTCTCCTTCTTCTTCTTTTTTTGTAGTCCTTTGTCGAGTCACAAATAAACTTCCACAAGAGACAATAACATGAATTTTTAAAGGTCAAGGGAGTGCCAGCAGCGCACGACCACAGCTGGCTTGATCCCGGTGCTGTGGGTACCTTACAGCTGGCGCTTGATCCCGGTGCTGTGGGTACCTTACAGCTGGTTTGATCACGACCACAGCTGGTTTGATCCCGGGGCTGTGGGTACCTTACAGCTGGCTTGATCCCGGTACTGTAGGTACCTTAAAGTTGGCTTGATCCCGGGGCTGTGGGTACCTTACAGCTGGCTTGATCCCGGTGCTGTGGGTACCTTACAGCTGGCGCTTGATCCCGGTGCTGTGGGTACCTTACAGCTGGCGCTTGATCCCAGTGCTGTGGGTACCTTACAGATGGCTTGATCCCGGTGCTGTGGGTACCTTACAGCTGGCGCTTGATCCCAGTGCTGTGGGTACCTTACAGATGGCTTGATCCCGGTGCTGTGGGTACCTTACAGCTGGCGCTTGATCCCGGTACTGTGGGTACCTTACAGCTGGCTTGACCCCGGTGCTGTGGGTACCTTACAGCTGGCGCTTGATCCCGGTGCTGTGGGTACCTTACAGCTGGCTTGACCCCGGTGCTGTGGGTACCTTACAGCTGGCTTGATCCCGGTGCTGTGGGTACCTTACAGCTGGCGCTTGATCCCGGTACTGTGGGTACCTTACAGCTGGCTTGATCCCGGTGCTGTGGGTACCTTACAGATGGCTTGATCCCGGTGCTGTGGGTACCTTACAGATGGCTTGATCCCGGTGCTGTGGGTACCTTACAGCTGGCGCTTGATCCCGGTGCTGTGGGTACCTTACAGCTGGCGCTTGATCCCGGTGCTGTGGGTACCTTACAGATGGCTTGATCCCGGTGCTGTGGGTACCTTACAGCTGGCGCTTGATCCCGGTGCTGTGGGTACCTTACAGCTGGCTTGATCCCAGTGCTGTGGGTACCTTACAGCTGGCGCTTGATCCCAGTGCTGTGGGTACCTTACAGCTGGCTTGATCCCGGTGCTGTGGGTACCTTACAGCTGGCGCTTGATCCCAGTGCTGTGGGTACCTTACAGCTGGCGCTTGATCCCGGTGCTGTGGGTACCTTACAGCTGGCTTGACCCCGGTGCTGTGGGTACCTTACAGCTGGCTTGATCCCGGTACTGTGGGTACCTTACAGCTGGCTTGATCCCGGTGCTGTGGGTACCTTACAGCTGGCGCTTGATCCCGGTGCTGTGGGTACCTTACAGCTGGCTTGATCCCGGTGCTGTGGGTACCTTACAGCTGGCTTGATCCCGGTGCTGTGGGTACCTTACAGATGGCTTGACCCCGGTGCTGTGGGTACCTTACAGATGGCTTGATCCCGGTGCTGTGGGTACTTTACAGATGGCTTGATCCCGGTGCTGTGGGTACCTTACAGCTGGCGCTTGATCCCGGTGCTGTGGGTACCTTACAGCTGGCTTGATCCCGGTGCTGTGGGTACCTTACAGCTGGCGCTTGATCCCGGTGCTGTGGGTACCTTACAGCTGGCGCTTGATCCCGGTGCTGTGGGTACCTTACAGCTGGCGCTTGATCCCGGTGCTGTGGGTACCTTACAGATGGCTTGATCCCGGTGCTGTGGGTACCTTACAGCTGGCTTGATCCCAGTGCTGTGGGTATCTTACAGCTGGCGCTTGATCCCGGTGCTGTGGGTACCTTACAGCTGGCGCTTGATCCCGGTGCTGTGGGTACCTTACAGCTGGCGCTTGATCCCGGTGCTGTGGGTACCTTACAGCTGGCGCTTGATCCCGGTGCTGTGGGTACCTTACAGCTGGCTTGATCCCGGTACTGTGGGTACCTTACAGCTGGCGCTTGATCCCGGTGCTGTGGGTACCTTACAGCTGGCCTGATCCCAGCCCTGGGAGGACCTTCGTCACACCAACTTCCCTCATCACTACTTTTACAGCGAGGACTAAGTACGGCGCCTTCGAGTATCTTCAGAAGTGAGTTTGGTATGACATAGTGATAACAACTTTACGATACACGTCGCACACTGTGGACGGCTGGCCGATGATCAAGACCTTTTGCAAGTTGAGGGCCAAAAGTGATCCGTGTGTTGACACTTCAGACTAAACAGTTGATGGCGAGTCCTCTGGTAGCGCGGGCGAGGCCTCACCTGTAGTGGTGACTTGATACTCGAGAGAGGACGGCAGATCTCTCATGTATCAGGGATGTGGCCTTCCTCCCCGTTGCCCATCTGCTTGGCTCTGAGGCCGCGGTGCACCGACAAGGTACAACGGCCCCGACCCCCTCACACACACTGTCAGGACTAAGATATTGGCGGCACACGGCAGCAAGGACGAGGCACTTCGTAATGGGGTATGATTGGCCTAAGTTCCTCACGCTTTATCTAACGTCTGGTATTATGTACACAACACCTACATCCTCCGGACTACATCAGCTCAGAACCTATGAGTGAGCGTATAGATGGAGAGTACTTAGTACAAATGTAACGATTTAGCTTCATCTTGTCATTTCTAAGATAAATGGTTAGTTGCATCTAACGCTTAGTAAGCACTGGGATAACGTTTAAGAGGAATCATCTGTTTCGTCTAAGATAGCCCTAGATTATAGTTTTTCTTCTTTTACTTGGAAAGAACCATATATGATGCATTTAGTAGCATGACGACGGATAACTAAAAGATTGGTTGAATAGAAATGCGTCTAACTTCTGTGGAGACGTGTGTGAGTGGCTGCCACGTCCAGCGACGTCCATTTTTTTGAGGGAGGGGAGGAGAGGCAGTGGAGCTGGTGCACTCGTCGGGCCGGGCCCAGCGCTGGGGTCGGGGCTCAGTAGTGAAGAGAGGTGGTTTGGTTGGGTCGGTCGGTCGTGGCTGTACGCTGTAGTTCTGTCACTCCTTTACACCAGATAACTACAGTTATACACACAGATTAACGGAATGGATTGTTCGGGTTGGGTGATATATACATTTGGTTCTTGTCCCCGGTGGAAGTGGGTGGCTGTTGGGTTGGGATAATGGCGCCCCGGTTCACTGCTGGTGGGTCAGGGCGGTTAACGCCAGTTGGTGAGGAGAGGAAGTCTGCTGTGGGTATGGTGGTGGCGGCTGAGGTGGCGGTGGTGGTGGGCTGAGCTGTGGCTGGGGAGAGGGTGTGGGCGGTGGGCGGAGTGACAGTGTTGGTGCCTGGCTGGGTGGACGGGTCAGACGTGACGTGCAGTTCGATCTCGCCCTCCTCCCCCGTCCCCACTGTGCTCTTCTTTATGCCATAGTTGAAGTAGATCGCGAAACCTGAGGGTGGAAACGCAACGGTCAGTGGCTGTGGAGAGCATCATCCTTAGATCTATCATAAGTTCTATCAGAGGTCCAGAATGAAGAGAGATCCTCCGGGAGAAATGGTCATGAGGAAAGAACTTGAAAAGGGTCAAGGCATGAGGCAGCTCTTACACTGAAACTCTCGAGACTATGCAGCCTACAAACGGGACAGTGACCCAATGTGCAACAGAAAATCAATAGATTCACCGACTATGGCAGCCGACACCTGAAAAGAACGAGTGGCACAGATTATCAGTCGTATGAAACGCCTCCCACAAACACACACACACACACACACACACACACACACACACACCAGGATGTCCAAGAAGATGAAATGCTTATCGTATATTCAGAATCTACCAAAAGCAATGGACAGGGAGGAGCAGCAAAAACATTTTCTGTAAGTCTGTCAGTAGACACAGAGCGTGAAGAGGAATAGATTGGAACAGAGACGACCAGGCATATACAAACATAAGTATACAAATATATCAGAGAAGATATATTTGCAAAAGGTGACTAAAAGGGAAGGGAGCGGGAGGCTGGAGATCCTCCCCTCTAGACTTTCAAATTTTGAGGATCTTTCCATTGCTCTTGTCAAGCAAGTCTAAGATGATACTGTCAACGAATGCAACGTGCGAACAGAGTGGTAAAGCTTCAGTAAAACTTTCAAAGCAGTAGGGGAAACAAATCTGCCAGTGCAGCGGAGAGGTTCTTCTTCTCAGAGAAAACAAAAGGTAGAACAATGAAATAATGAAATAACTTTTTTTTATATATAATAGTAGCACACAAGAAACTCAGAGAGACCAAGAACCAACATGATAGACTAGTTGATGTAAATTTGTGTACAGAATCTAAGACACTTGTACGACAAAGGAATGCTGGTATGAAACGAATACTACTGAAAACATGGGTTAAAAAAAAGAAATAGATGATTCATAGTTATGTTGGAAGCATAAGAGTCATTATTCAGTCAAATCGTCCATTCACTTTGGAAAACAGTGACTTTGGTCAAGAGGACGAAGCCATAGCATTAAGCTTGAATAATATACTATATTCGATTGAGGACACAACTCACACCCCGAATCCTCTTCCATCGCTGATAGAGGCTAACGTTCTTCATCATGATAACATGAATATCAAGGACAATAAGAGACAAAAAATAAGAGAGTCAAGCCCTTGATTGCTCCTCTCAGTATGTCAATTATTATGGGGAAGGTTATAGACGAATGGGAGTTTTCCAATGTAACACCGTTCTCCCCGCATGATATCGTCCTATTAATATAATGTCTTGAGTTGGGAAACTTATGGAAACCATCATCTGGAACACAACTGTAAACCCTTAAAAGGACGACCACCTCATCAACGATTGTATTGGCAGCATAGATTGCGACCAAGTCGGTACATGTTTGACAGAATCTACTTGATTTCTTTTTCTGAAATAACCAACATGTATGAGGAAGGTGAAGCAGTATATACAGCGAACACTCGCTAAAGCTTCGCATCAGAAGACTACTAATCAAAGTTAAGTCACAACGGTAGTTAGAAGATAAAGGTCATGCCTTAGAATAGTTAGACTTTGCAAGTGGCGTGCTAAAAGGGGTGGGTCAGTCTTGGGACCAAGACCCCTTTTTACCACATTTATCAGTAATGATGATAATGGGGCTACATTGCAAGTTATGGAAATTCGAAGACGTTACTGAGCTGGGAAATCAGTCCGCTAACAAAACTGAACGCCAGCAGCTTTGAAACTGACGTACACAAACACAAGCCAAAAAAGGTCATGCCTGAGAATAGTTAGACTTTGCAAGTGGCGTGCTAAAAGGGGTGCGTCAGTCTTGGGACCAAGACCCCTTTTTACCACATTTATCAGTAATGATGATAATGGGGCTACATTGTAAGTTATGGAAATTCGAAGACGTCACTGAACTGGGAAATCAGTCCGCTAACAAAACTGAACGCCAGCAGCTTTGAAACTGACGTACACAAACACAGGCCAAAAAAAAGGAAAGATTGGATACCGACAAGTGCAAAGATTTACATACCAGCAGTAAAAAAAAACGAGAAGGCAAGCTACAGTATGAATCCCCTTGAGCTAGAAAAGGAAAATGGGGAAAAAAAAACCCCACACTCGGGTGTAATGATTTCTGGTGACTTAAAGCTTAGACCAGCAGTGCACAGAAGCAGTAAAATGGGCTTCTCGAAGTGTAGCCTGGGGAAATCATCCTCACTCTTTACCAGACACTGATGTTTCTTCATCCTCAATACTGAGCAGTTCAGTCTTGGTCATCGTGCTGCTTGCAGCGAGACCCAGACAGACTCACACAAGCTACCAAGATGATGATTCGGCGGACTGGGAACCAAATCCTATTGAAAGCTGACTGTTAAACGAATTAGGTTTAACGACTTAGGTTTAACGACTTAGGTTTAACGACTTAGGTTTATCGACTTTGGTTTAACGGTCATAGAAAAGAGGTTAAGATATAATGTAAAGCAAGTGTTCTGTATTATCAAAGGTTTCGTTAACCTCAATTTAACGAGCAACTCAAGGTGTGATTCACCTTATTTCACTTGTAGTAACGGATACAATTTTTTTGGGGGGGTCAAACTTTTTAACTCGTATAAGTCTGGACAGTTATGACAATGAGAGAGTTAATGATGACAATTTTGATAAGATTGTCACCACCTTTCAGTAACATGAACGAAAGCTTTAGAGACGTTTTTTTTTTCTTTTTTTTTTTCATTCGTCTGTTCTACCCTTTATGTATCATGGACAACGAACTTCACCTATCTCAGAGAACATGGCTGGGCATCTGTGTACTACGCTATCACTGTTGATACGTAAACCTATTCTTGTTTTCAATCCATCATCCATCTTCATCTCTGACGACCTAGATGCTTACACAGGGCGGGAGTAAAAGCAGGACGGGATGAAGGTAGGTGGTGTATAGGGAGATATCAGCAGGACGGGATGAAGGTAGGCGGTGTATGGGGAGATATCAGCAGGACGGGATGAAGGTAGGTGGTGTATGGGGAGATATCAGCAGGACGGGATGAAGGTAGGCGGTGTATGGGGAGATATGAGCAGGACGGGATGAAGGTAGGTGGTGTATGGGGAGATATCAGCAGGACGGGATGAAGGTAGGTGGTGTATGGGGAGATATGAGCAGGACGGGATGAAGGTAGGTGGTGTATAGGGAGATATTAGCAGGACGGGATGAAGGTAGGTGGTGTAGGGGGAGATATCAGCAGGACGGGATGAAGGTAGGTGGTGTATGGGGAGATATCAGCAGGACGGGATGAAGGTAGGTGGTGTATGGGGAGATAGCAGTTCGGGATGAAGGTAGGTGGTGTATGAGGAGATATTAGCAGGACCGGATGAAGGTAGGCGGTGTATGGGGAGATATGAGCAGGACGGGATGAAGGTAGGTGATGTATGGGGAGATATCAGCAGGATGGGATGAAGGTAGGTGGTGTATGGGGAGATATGAGCAGGACGGGATGAAGGTAGGTGGTGTATAGGGAGATATTAGCAGGACGGGATGAAGGTAGGCGGTGTATGGGGAGATATGAGCAGGACGGGATGAAGGTAAGTGGTGTATGGGGAGATATCGGTTGTAAAGAGAAGGTAAACGGTCATGGAGACACAAGCACCGAGAGTGTATGTCTACAGGAACATTCCTTGTAGAGACATGTCAGTGATCGTGCACTAGAATCGGAGGAACTGATGAGATATCATTACGAGGCACTGTCCTTAAACACGCACACTGCCACAGAAACGAAGAACATCAGAACATGATACACCAACAGGAAAATGTTATCATGTAATGCTCGAGTTTGATATTGTGGTAAATGAAGATGTTAGACTCCAAGAGAGAAATAATAGTCAATTTAGAGTACTAAAGATTTCATTTGGGAATATAGATTGCGTAATGGAGTTCCGTAGCCATAATACAGATTACTGTGGGGGCAGGGTCTGTGAAATCTACTGTGTGAAAGAGCAAGAGATGGGAATCTTCGGCTTGCTAACACAGAGGGAAGGTTTGGAAAGAAAGAGATGCGGTTGAAAAATGCCGAAAGCAGAGGATCTGAGGACATACTGTGGAAATGTAATGTAGTCGACAGCATTTTGAAAGACGCGAGAGAGGAGGGAAAGAGTATAGCAGGAGGATAACAAAAGAGGAACAGAGGATCTTTGAAAATGATATTGTGGACGAGGCAGGAGATGGTGTACGATGTCAAATATAGGATTAGATTGTCAATCAAATAACAGTTCAATAGGGAGAAGGGTTTCAAATGGATAAGCCATGGAAGACGGATTAAGAGTGGAGGAAACGTACTATATCTCCAACAACAGCGAGGTGGAAAGGGCAGATGGTCTTGGAAATCATGACGTATCGAGAAAAGACATATTAAAAAAGAAATACTAATAAGCCTTAGACCATAGAAGGATTATGGTCCTGATCAAACTTCTCTACATGTGCTGAAGATATGAGCAAATACATTTTTGACAAGCTGATGAAAATCTTATCATGATGTTGGAGGACGACTAGGTTTGAAGGGACTGGAAAAAAAAAAGGGCAAGTGTACAAACTCTGACAGTGGAGACCATATTACCTGACGCGCCCGAACAACACCGGAAAAGATAAAGTCACTGAACATCTGCTGGTAAGAGAGAAACGTTTAAACGAGAAAGATCACGAATTCAAGGAAATCAGGTGTGGTGTTACATAGTACCTCCTGGATTTCTACGAGAGAGTGAGCTCTTGTATTGGACAAAAGAGAAAGATGGATTTCCATCCATCTGCAGTTGGAGTGCCAGAAAGTATATGACGCTATACCAAATAAATAAAAGGTTAAAGAAAATGGATCATCTGGCATCGATAAAGGGGGGACCTACTTTAATGGACTTAGAATGACCTTAGTGGAGGGAAAGTATGGATGCATATCAGGGGAGCCATATTGATAACGGCTGGCGGTCATTATTCTTGTAACACTGGCATTGGCTCCACGATCATGTCTCCTCCTTATCTGTGTATGATGACGTGCCAAATGAACTTGAACTCATACTTGAAGGTGTTTGTCAGTGATTCCAAAGACAAGAGAGAGGTAATGATGAGTAACGATGAATGCAGGATATTACAATCTCGACAAACTAAACTTTTGCCTGGTGCAGGAATGAGAAAATTTACCCCGAGTACTAAGAGTGGAAACTGGAGAAAGAAGAATTCGAATCGAATATAATCGAGCAAGAAAAAAAAAATATGTCGTAGGAACCCATCTGTGAAAGGGATCTTGGAATGGACATTGTGCCCAACTTGCTCAAGAGACAAGCTGTTGTCTGCTGGCCTATATAAGAATTGCACTCAAGTACATGAATGAATAGATTTCATCAAACTGTTCACAGTGAACGTAGGGCAAAACCAGAAATTGCCTCTCAAGTTTGGTTACCTCGTTTAAAGAAGCATAGAGAACTCGAGGAAGGTCTACAGGACGAAAATTATAGATGATGAGGAATTAGACGAGATGAGTTACAATAGTGAGTAGTTAAGGGCTGGGAATCTGTCTAGCATGGACGAAGGAAGAGTTTCATTCGAACATTTCGATTCTGAAACCATTTAGATGATGTCAACAGTGAACAGTCCTACGATAGATGCAAAGGCAGAACCACTAGAGGCCATAACATGATATTATGCAAAATACTTGTCATGAAGAAGAGAAGAACAAGTATTTTCATATATTGAGACCAGCTCAGGAATGGAATAAGCAAAGTGATGCCATCATGAAAGCTGACAATATACAAACATTTAAAAGTTATTTGATAGAGACAGTCCAAGATATGGAGACCCAAAGGCGTATAAATTCCTCCCCGTGCAGTGCAAAGAGACAATTACACAAACACGCAGAAATGCATGACACATATACCCGGACACAAACGCATTTATATACATATATACATACACACAAGACCCATTCCATACCGTCTGTTATCCACATATATGTCCTGCAGGTCAGGTTAGATGTCAGTGTATTGACAGAGACGTGATGATGTGTGGCCATTATCATCAACTTCACTCGACGAATCTGAGACAATACAACAGGTGTTGTATGCTGGTTGTAAGATCATGAAGAATAACCTGGTTATTATCACACTGTTCATCTGGACACTGTTATACAAGCATTACCAAGAGGTGTGTGGTGGTTGATACATTACCAGGGGGAGTGTGGTGGTTGATACATTACCAGGGGGAGTGTGGTGGTTGATACATTACCAGGGGGAGTGTGGTGGTTGATACATCACCAAGAGGAGTGTGGTGGTTGATACATCACCAAGAGGTGTGTGGTGGTTGATACATTACCAAGAGGTGTGTGGTGGTTGATACATTACCAAGAGGTGTGTGGTGGTTGATACATTACCAAGAGGTGTGTGGTGGTTGATACATTACCAAGAGGTGTGTGGTGGTTGATACATTACCAAGAGGTGTGTGGTGGTTGATACATTACCAAGAGGAGTGTGGTGGTTGATACATTACCAAGAGGTGTGTGGTGGTTGATACATTACCAAGAGGTGTGTGGTGGTTGATACATTACCAGGGGGAGTGTGGTGGTTGATACATTACCAAGAGGTGTGTGGTGGTTGATACATTACCAAGAGGTGTGTGGTGGTTGATACATTACCAGGGGGAGTGTGGTGGTTGATACATTACCAAGAGGTGTGTGGTGGTTGATACATTACCAAGAGGAGTGTGGTGGTTGATACATTACCAGGGGGAGTGTGGTGGTTGACACGTACCCAAGAGGTGTGTGGTGGTTGATACATTACCAAGTGGTGTGTGGTGGTTGATACATTACCAGGGGGAGTGTGGTGGTTGATACATCACCAAGAGGTGTGTGGTGGTTGATACATTACCAAGAGGTGTGTGGTGGTTGATACATTACCAAGAGGAGTGTGGTGGTTGATACATTACCAAGAGGTGTGTGGTGGTTGATACATTACCAAGAGGTGTGTGGTGGTTGATACATTACCAAGAGGAGTGTGGTGGTTGATACATTACCAAGAGGTGTGTGGTGGTTGATACATTACCAAGAGGTGTGTGGTGGTTGATACATTACCAAGAGGTGTGTGGTGGTTGATACATTACCAAGAGGTGTGTGGTGGTTGATACATTACCAAGAGGTGTGTGGTGGTTGATACATTACCAAGAGGTGTGTGGTGGTTGATACATTACCAAGAGGTGTGTGGTGGTTGATACATTACCAAGAGGTGTGTGGTGGTTGATACATTACCAAGAGGAGTGTGGTGGTTGATACATTACCAAGAGGTGTGTGGTGGTTGATACATTACCAAGAGGAGTGTGGTGGTTGATACATTACCAAGAGGTGTGTGGTGGTTGATACATTACCAAGAGGAGTGTGGTGGTTGATACATTACCAAGAGGTGTGTGGTGGTTGATACATTACCAAGAGGAGTGTGGTGGTTGATACATTACCAAGAGGTGTGTGGTGGTTGATACATTACCAAGAGGAGTGTGGTGGTTGATACATTACCAAGAGGTGTGTGGTGGTTGATACATTACCAAGAGGAGTGTGGTGGTTGATACATTACCAAGAGGAGTGTGGTGGTTGATACATTACCAAGAGGTGTGTGGTGGTTGATACATTACCAAGAGGTGTGTGGTGGTTGATACATTACCAAGAGGAGTGTGGTGGTTGATACATTACCAAGAGGTGTGTGGTGGTTGATACATTACCAAGAGGTGTGTGGTGGTTGATACATTACCAAGAGGTGTGTGGTGGTTGATACATTACCAAGAGGTGTGTGGTGGTTGATACATTACCAAGAGGTGTGTGGTGGTTGATACATTACCAAGAGGTGTGTGGTGGTTGATACATTACCAAGAGGAGTGTGGTGGTTGATACATTACCAAGAGGAGTGTGGTGGTTGATACATTACCAAGAGGTGTGTGGTGGTTGATACATTACCAAGAGGTGTGTGGTGGTTGATACATTACCAAGAGGAGTGTGGTGGTTGATACATTACCAAGAGGTGTGTGGTGGTTGATACATTACCAAGAGGAGTGTGGTGGTTGATACATTACCAAGAGGTGTGTGGTGGTTGATACATTACCAAGAGGTGTGTGGTGGTTGATACATTACCAAGAGGAGTGTGGTGGTTGATACATTACCAAGAGGTGTGTGGTGGTTGATACATTACCAAGAGGTGTGTGGTGGTTGATACATTACCAAGAGGAGTGTGGTGGTTGATACATTACCAAGAGGAGTGTGGTGGTTGATACATTACCAAGAGGAGTGTGGTGGTTGATACATTACCAAGAGGAGTGTGGTGGTTGATACATTACCAAGAGGTGTGTGGTGGTTGATACATTACCAAGAGGTGTGTGGTGGTTGATACATTACCAAGAGGTGTGTGGTGGTTGATACATTACCAAGAGGAGTGTGGTGGTTGATACATTACCAAGAGGTGTGTGGTGGTTGATACATTACCAAGAGGAGTGTGGTGGTTGATACATTACCAAGAGGAGTGTGGTGGTTGATACATTACCAAGAGGAGTGTGGTGGTTGATACATTACCAAGAGGAGTGTGGTGGTTGATACATTACCAAGAGGTGTGTGGTGGTTGATACATTACCAAGAGGTGTGTGGTGGTTGATACATTACCAAGAGGAGTGTGGTGGTTGATACATTACCAAGAGGTGTGTGGTGGTTGATACATTACCAAGAGGAGTGTGGTGGTTGATACATTACCAAGAGGAGTGTGGTGGTTGATACATTACCAAGAGGAGTGTGGTGGTTGATACATTACCAAGAGGTGTGTGGTGGTTGATACATTACCAAGAGGAGTGTGGTGGTTGATACATTACCAAGAGGAGTGTGGTGGTTGATACATTACCAAGAGGTGTGTGGTGGTTGATACATTACCAAGAGGAGTGTGGTGGTTGATACATTACCAAGAGGAGTGTGGTGGTTGATACATTACCAAGAGGAGTGTGGTGGTTGATACATTACCAAGAGGAGTGTGGTGGTTGATACATTACCAAGAGGAGTGTGGTGGTTGATACATTACCAAGAGGTGTGTGGTGGTTGATACATTACCAAGAGGAGTGTGGTGGTTGATACATTACCAAGAGGAGTGTGGTGGTTGATACATTACCAAGAGGTGTGTGGTGGTTGATACATTACCAAGAGGAGTGTGGTGGTTGATACATTACCAAGAGGAGTGTGGTGGTTGATACATTACCAAGAGGAGTGTGGTGGTTGATACATTACCAAGAGGAGTGTGGTGGTTGATACATTACCAAGAGGAGTGTGGTGGTTGATACATTACCAAGAGGTGTGTGGTGGTTGATACATTACCAGAGGAGTGTGGTGGTTGATACATTACCAAGAGGTGTGTGGTGGTTGATACATCACCAAGAGGAGTGTGGTGGTTGATACATCACCAAGAGGTGTGTGGTGGTTGATACATTACCAAGAGGAGTGTGGTGGTTGATACATTACCAGAGGAGTGTGGTGGTTGATACATTACCAAGAGGAGTGTGGTGGTTGATACATTACCAAGAGGTGTGTGGTGGTTGATACATTACCAAGAGGAGTGTGGTGGTTGATACATTACCAAGAGGAGTGTGGTGGTTGATACATCACCAAGAGGAGTGTGGTGGTTGATACATCACCAAGAGGAGTGTGGTGGTTGATACATTACCAAGAGGTGTGTGGTGGTTGATACATTACCAAGAGGTGTGTGGTGGTTGATACATTACCAAGAGGAGTGTGGTGGTTGATACATTACCAAGAGGAGTGTGGTGGTTGACACGGGTGAGTATAACGGGTGACACCACTTACCGATGGTCATCCAGAGGACGAAGCGGATGAGCGTCAGGATAGAGAGCTTGAAGATGAGGTAAACGTTGATGATAATGGCGATGGCTGGCACCCATGGCAAACCCGGCGCCAGAAACGGTAGCGACCGCCTGCAACACATACCACAACCTCACCCAAGCTGGCAACACTGTATGGTACTGTATGGCCACCAGGAGGAGGAGGAGGGCGTGGCCACTGTATGGCACTGTATGGCCACCAGGAGGAGGAGGGGGGCGTGGCCACTGTATGGCACTGTATGGCCACCAGGAAGAGGAGGAGGAGGAGGACGTGGCCACCAGGAGGGTGATGTGGCCACCAGGAGGAGGAGGAGGGCGTGGCCACTGTATGGCACTGTATGGCCACCAGGAGGAGGAGGAGGAGGAGGAGGACGTGGCCATCAGGAGGGTGATGTGGCCACCAGGAGGGTGATGTGGCCAACAGGAGGGTGATGTGGCCTAGGAGGGTGATGTGGCCTAGGAGGGTGATGTGGCCACCAGGAGGGTGATGTGGCCACCAGGAGGGTGATGTGGCCACCAGGAGGGAAATGTGGCCACCAGGAGGGTGATGTGGCCACCAGGAGGTTGATGTGACCACCAGGAGGGTGATGTGGCCATCAGGAGGTTGAGGTGGCCTAGGAGGGTAATGTGGCCATCGGGAGGGTAATGTGGTCACCAGGAGGGTGGTGTGGCCACCAGGAGGGTGATGTGGCCACCAGGAGGGTGATGTGGCCACCACGAGGGTAATGTGGCCACCAGGAGGGTGATGTGGCCACCAGGAGGGTGATGTGGCCACCAGGAGGGTGATGTGGCCACCAGGAGGGTAATGTGGCCACCAGGAGGGTGATGTGGCCACCAGGAGGGTGATGTGGCCACCAGGAGGGTGATGTGGCCACCAGGAGGATGATGTGGCCACCAGGAGGGTGATGTGGAGAGGAAGGTATTGTGATGGAGGGGAAGGTATTATACTGGAGGGGAAGGCAGTGTGATGGAGGGGAAGGTATTGTGATGGAGGGGAAGGTAGTGTGATGGAGGGGAAGATATTGTGATGGAGGGGAAGGTATTGTGATGGAGGGGAAGGTAGTGTGATGGAGGGGAAGGTAGTGTGATGGAGGGGAAGGTATTGTGATGGAGGGGAAGGTAGTGTGATGGAGGGGAAAGTAGTGTGATGGAGGGGAAGGTATTGTGATGGAGGGGAAGATATTATGATGGAGGGGAAGGTAGTGTGATAGAGGGGAAGGTAGTGTGATGGAGGGGAAGATATTATGATTGAGGGGAAGGTAGTGTTATGGAGGGGAAGGTAGTGTGATAGAGGGGAAGGTAGTGTGATGGAGGGGAAGATATTGTGATGGAGGGGAAGGTAGTGTGATGGAGGGTAAGGTATTGCGATGGAGGGGAAGGTATTGTGATGGAGGGGAAGGTATCATCGTACAGCCACATACGGAAGGTATAATACCAGCGAGGTGAGTCAGACACATATACATCAAAGTAATCAATACAATAATTAAGTGAGATATTCCCGATAATGAACAAATATTTTCGAACACTTATTTAGGAGAGTCACGTGCTCAGCTGGAACGTTTGTAAAATACACTTTTTCACTGTAAATATAAGATCCTTAACCATCGTTGTAAATAATGTCATACTAAGTTTTTGTATCGTTGGCTCGAGGTATTTTTTCCCTCTAATGAGATTTTGCAATTGTGATACAGTACCCGAGTGTTGGGTCAACCAGGTCGAGGTAACATATAAGCTACAATAAGTCTGATAAAGAGAGAATATATTTCATAACGAATCACACAAAAGAATTTATCATTTATAGTTTAAATGTGTGTGTGTTTGTGTGGGGGAGCGCGTAGGAGGCCACTCCCAGAGCCCTGGATCTGGCCACCATAGATCTGGCCACACTGCAACACACAGCTGGTGATAGGCATATGTATTATTATTATACATCCTCTCAAAGTGACGAATACCCACAGATTATATGAGTGTTGGTTAATTCACCCTTAGCAAACGTATTATATAACATTTGAGAGTTATGGTGGCGCATTGCTCTAGATTGTCAGTACAAAATTCCCTTTGACGTAAGCCCATCTTCAAAAAGGCCCTGCTGTATAATACAACGTGCCTTTAACATCTATTTGCCTCAGTGGCTGGTTGGTACACTCATACCATAGTGCTCCCCACACGTCCAGTTCGTCCGAGCTGGACACCGTCCCTCCCGCTATGTCTACGGGATCTCCTTGTCCGCCTGCAGCTACACTGTCAGGAGGAAGTGTTCTGAAGAGGAGCCAGGAAGTAGTCAGTGAAGAAGACTTCCGTGATCTCGTGTGTGGGGTTTGTGTGAGTGGTTGAGCAGTAGTATAGCCACGCTAATCATAGCCACTGTGTGACATACGACGAACAATTATGTACTTAATTATCAGTCATAAATTATCGTTATGAAAAGAGGTAAATGCAAGTGATGTGTTAAGCTATCAAAGTTTCCAGCCCAGCTGCTGATGGTGGAGTCTATGGCGAAGGAAAATACCACACAGAGGACGTACCTGTTCTGAGGCTTGCGAGAGATCTTCAGGAGGATGACTATGATGCTCAGGAAGAAGACTATGCTGAAGAAGGAGGCGGCGGGAGAGTGACCCTCAAGTTCACCCAGGCAGCTCACCAGGATGATGTCGAAGATCAACACGTTCAGGTACAGAAGACCTGTAGACCAATACCTCTTTACTCCTCCATCACTTCATCTCGTTATCTATTGTACCTATTCCTTACACTGCTCCCTAATCCTACTCCTTATTCCTAGATCTTAATCAAATTGTTTTATCGGTGTCTGTACTGAAGTCTTCAGTCATACACTTTCCCTGTATTCTCGGTCTTTGCATAAGCCCCTCACTACCATTGCGTACATTCTCACTACCATTGCGCGTTCCTCTCACTCCTGACCATAATGTTATTTCTTACGTTGCCTCGAACATATGATTATCATACGTCTGTTGCTTAAGCCTTGTAATGTGGTTTACTCGGGTCTCCAACCGTGCTACCTCTTCCGTTGCTCCTGATAATCCATTAAAAACCCCTTTTGACCACTTTACGTTTACAACTATAGTTACATTGGTTCTGAATCCTATAAACGTGTGAATTGATTCTACATTCATCTCCTTCGACTTCATGCATGTAACTAACCCTTCTCATCTTTACATTCTCACACTAGCCTGTACCTGCTCCATTCCACTGCGCCATTCGTGTCTCAGACACCTATTCTCTGTACTAGCTCTTTACGTCCTCACACACCTACTGTATTCATGTCCTCTATCCTCGTGACGACTGCTTTGTTTTGGTTTTTATTCTATCCTCTTGTCATCTATTCCCTTTTCTTGCTCAATACACTTTCTCCTTACTTCTGGTATTAGCATCTATTCTTTACTATTACAGTTTTCATATTCATATTCCTTATACCTGATCCTTATCTTGGCTTTCATACCAGCGAGCATAACTGCTGGCACACCTGTCTCTGACACCTGATAGTGTTCGCCAACGTTCGTTCACACACGACTCCATCAATGTCCACAGAGACAACCGCTTTAGACCAAGTGGACAGTGGTGGAACACGATGGAATCATCAGTCTAAAAATATATTCATACTGACCCACGGATGAAAGGTTAACGGTTGACTTTCATAATTCAATTAAAACTTTTCTCCCTGTTTCTGTCTATTTTTGGCCTGGGGGGCACACATAACAGGTATCCGCCGTTCCCCACGTAGCGAGGGTAGCGCCCGGAGCACATCCACCTAACTTCAGTGTCATTCATTTACATTTTTTGTTCTAATTTCATCAGTGCTGACCCTTTCAGCCGCAAAGTTTTTTGATCATCTCTAAACTCTTTTTTGATTATTATTAACAAACATTGATCCTGTATACGATATATATATATATATATATATATATATATATATATATATATATATATATATATATATATATATATATATATATGAAGTCTGTTGGGGATGAGAGAGCTTGGGAAGTGAGTCAGTTGTTGTTCGCTGATGATACAGCGCTGGTGGCTGATTCATGTGAGAAACTGCAGAAGCTGGTGACTGAGTTTGGTAAAGTGTGTGGAAGAAGAAAGTTGAGAGTAAATGTGAATAAGAGCAAGGTTATTAGGTACAGTAGGGGTGAGGGTCAAGTCAATTGGGAGGTGAGTTTGAATGGAGAAAAACTGGAGGAAGTGAAGTGTTTTAGATATCTGGGAGTGGATCTGTCAGCGGATGGAACCATGGAAGCGGAAGTGGATCATAGGGTGGGGGAGGGGGCGAAAATTTTGGGAGCCTTGAAAAATGTGTGGAAGTCGAGAACATTATCTCGGAAAGCAAAAATGGGTATGTTTGAGGGAATAGTGGTTCCAACAATGTTGTATGGTTGCGAGGCGTGGGCTATGGATAGAGATGTGCGCAGGAGGATGGATGTGCTGGAAATGAGATGTTTGAGGACAATGTGTGGTGTGAGGTGGTTTGATCGAGTAAGTAACGTAAGGGTAAGAGAGATGTGTGGAAATAAAAAGAGCGTGGTTGAGAGAGCAGAAGAGGGTGTTTTGAAATGGTTTGGGCACATGGAGAGAATGAGTGAGGAGAGATTGACCAAGAGGATATATGTGTCGGAGGTGGAGGGAACGAGGAGAAGAGGGAGACCAAATTGGAGGTGGAAAGATGGAGTGAAAAAGATTTTGTGTGATCGGGGCCTGAACATGCAGGAGGGTGAAAGGAGGGCAAGGAATAGAGTGAATTGGAGTCATGTGGTATACAGGGGTTGACGTGCTGTCAATGGATTGAATCAAGGCATGTGAAGCGTCTGGGGTAAACCGTGGAAAGCTGTGTAGGTATGTATATTTGCGTGTGTGGACGTGTGTATGTACATGTGTATGGGGGGGGGGTTGGGCCATTTCTTTCGTCTGTTTCCTTGCGCTACCTCGCAAACGCGGGAGACAGCGACAAAGTATAAAAAAAAAAAAAAAAAAAAAAAAAAAATATATATATATATATATATATATATATATATATACATATATATATATATATATCCCCACTTGTTCTGTCTCTAACACTCCACTTCTATGTAGTTTTACCTGTGCCTTGTTTCAATAGTCCCTGGATGATTTCTGCTACACAGACAGCATCAGTCAAATCCTCTGGCAGTGTTCGACAGTCTCAGAAAGTGTTCCTGCTTCCTCCGTCCCTCCCAGTGTTATGAGTAGCTTCTGTACCTTCTGTTTATGGCCAGTGTGTGTGTGTGTGTGTGTGTGGAACGCCTCTCACAACATCCAGTTATGACCATTCCGACTATTCCAATGGTTACATTCTCTCTGAATCATTGCAGCAGATGAAGTGATTCTTTAGTCGTGCCCTTTAACTACATTTTCAGGTCCTTATCTTACCCTCTACCATCTGATCGCGTTTCATATTCTGTGATCTGATTTCCCAGTTTCTCTATCCGCTCTTCCAACCGTGTGTTCACCTGTTCGTCAGTAGTTTTCATTACTTTCTTCAAGCCTTGTGTTCTCAATTGACTCATGTATCATTTCCTTCCCTCGCCTATTTTCCTTTGAATCTAGTCATAATTGATAGTTCGTGAAACCTTCACTTGTCTGAGTTGATTTCTTATTAAGAAATCAAATCAGGGTAAGAGAAATGCCAACCTTGGCTATAGCGTGTGTTTGGAATAGGCTTAGCCTACGACGGGTAATCTGCTGGTCTAGATATCTTTGCCTTAGTTGAATGGTCTCTTATTTGTCTAGTTTATACATGACTGAAGATCTGAGTTTGCTGTCCCAGTCTTCCAAGAAGAACAGGTTGTTGTCAAGATTGGCCCAGAGACAATAATTTGAAATTTTCATTCACTGGAAATGGCAATACTCACATTCGATTTGAATCTTTGGTTAATAGATCCTGGAGAGTCGTTTTACTGTTCAGTTTCGTACAACATCACATCTCAGAGGCGTCTTGACATAACAGTTGATGACCTCTTCAGACCGAATCCGAACCTCCACAAAAATATCTGAATCTGTGTTGATCGCAGTGGCTGGCAACATTGCCGACTCGTAACGATTTCTTTTCATTCTTGCAATTACTGTTGCCCTCGACATGGAATGTCTTCCATAAACTTCCTCGCTCGGATTTATGCTAATGACTCAACCGTATCTTCTGGTCAGTTATACTTTACATAAACCATCAATTTAGATTCTAGTTTATTGAACGTCTTTTTTTTTTCCTTTTCTATTTAGTTGAGACTGTATCGACAACTGAATGCCTTAAGTCAAGGCTATCTCATCAACTCTATGTATACATGTAGTGGGTTAGGAGGTGGGGGGCTTGTGTGCGTGTGTGGGTGTGTGTGTGTGTGTGGAGGGGATGGAGAAAGACGAAGGTACTCACCGACCAGCTTCATGATGTGTGTGTAAGCGTGTGTGTGGGTGTGAGTGTGGGTGGATGGGTGGAGGGGATGGAGAAAGACGAAGGTACTCACCGACCAGCTTCATGATGTGTGTGTAAGTGTGTGCGTGTGCGTGTCTGTGGGTGTGTGGAGGGGATGGAGAAAGACGAAGGTACTCACCGACCAGCTTCATGACCTCCCTTCCCGTGTGCTCGGTGCAGGGACCTTCCTCCACCCAGGGGAACAGCGAGGGGAACGTCTGCTGCACCATCATCACGTACCTGCCGCCACAAGTACCACATTAGTCCCTCGTCTGCAGTCCATCGCTACGTCTTCGCCAGTCTCCACTTACACTCATAGACCCCTACAGTTAATAGAAGGGGAACCTCTACGATGTATGGAGATGTATACAGTTATGATCTAGATCTAACCATGATTGTTGAACCAGTTTGAGTTATAAGAGGGAATATCCGTTCCTTGAAACAGTCAAGAAATTAACATTAGATTAAAAATAATACAGCTTCACCACCACAGTCTCTGTGGTAGGACGACCCGGACTAGAGAGAACAGGACGCATGACACAGTAGCTCTGCGAGAGAGCCATTCGAACACACTGTGAGGCGAGCCAGCTCAGGATGCTCACATGAGAACTTTACACACAACCACCGGAGGCTCACCTGAGTGTGTGTCTGGCTGACCACAAGACACAGAGGGACGAGGAGGTGAGGAGGAGGAGGAGGAGGTGGGAAACTGACCTGTCATACCACTTGGCGGTGCCAGTGGTGGCAGGGACAGCGCCGTAGTACTTATTCTCGCACTTGTCGCTCACCATGTAGTCGTCCTCTCGCCTCCACGACTCCCCGCTACCTTCCTCCGTGTTGCCGGTGTCGTCCGAGTCAGGCGACGACCTCATTACCCGCTGTGGGGAACACACGGGGCTGTAGCTCTCTCATCACACGGCTCTACCATGAACTGCTCCATGTCCGCTGCCTTGTGTGTGTGTGTGTGTGTGTGTGTGTGTGTAGAAAATTACTGTTTATGTGTGGTGGGGAAAGACTTTACATTCATGTTGCTTCGTCTCATAACCTGGACTACATCATGCATCATGATCTAATATATATATATATATATATATATATATATATATATATATATTATCCCTGGGGATAGGGGAGAAAGAATACTTCCCACGTATTCCCTGCGTGTCGTAGAAGGCGACTAAAAGGGAAGGGAGCGGGGGGCTGGAAATCTTCCCCTCTCATTTTTTTTTTTTCTAATTTTCCAAAAGAAGGAACACAGGGGGGCCAGGTGAGGATATTCCACAAAGGCCCAGTCCTCTGTTCTTAACGCTACCTCGCTAATGCGGGAAATGGCGGATAGTTTAAAAGGAAAAGAAAAATATATATATATATATATATATATATATATATATATATATATATATATATATATATATATATATATATATATATATATATATATATACAGAGCACCAGATTGGGTAGGAGAAGTGTGGTTTCAGAAGTGGTAGAGGATGTGTGCATCAGATATTTGTTTTGAAGAATGTATGTGAGAAATACTTAGAAAACCAGATAGATTTGTGTGTAGAATTTATGGATCTGGAGAAGGCATATGATAGAGTTGATAGAGATGCTCTGTGGAAGGTACTAAGAATATATGGTGTGGGAGGCAAGTTGTTAGAAGCAGTGAAAAGTTTTTATCAAGGATGTAAGGCATGTGTACGTGTAGGAAGAGAGGAAAGTGAGTGGTTCCCAGTGAATGTCGGTATGCGGCAGGGGTGTGTGATGTCTCCATGGTTGTTTAATTTGTTTATGGATGGGGTTGTTAGGGTGGTGGATGTAAAAGTTTTGGAGAGTGGGGCAAGTATGCAGTCTGTTATGGATGAAAGGGTTTGGGAAGTGAGTCAGTTGCTGTTCGCTGATGATACAGCGCTGGTGGATGATTCGGGTGAGAAACCGCAGAAGTTGGTGACTGAGTTTAGTAAAGTGTTTGAAAGAAGAAAGCGGAGAGTAAGTGTGAACAAGAGCAAAGTTATTAGGTTCAGTAGGATCGAGGGATAAGCAAATTGGGAGGCAAGTTTGAATGAAGAAAAACTGGAGGAAGAGAAGTGTTTTAGATATCTGGGAGTGGATTTGGCAGCGGATGGAACCATGGAAGCGGAAGTGAGTCACAGGGTGGGGGAGGGGGCAAAGGTTCTAGGAGCGTTGAAGAATGTGTGGAAGTCGAGAACGTTATCTCGGAGAGCAAAAATGGATATGTTTGAAGGAATAGTGATTCCTTTGTTGTCGTTTCCTGGCGCTACCTCGCGCGCACGCGGGGGTAGGGGGATGTCATTTCATGTGTGGCGGGGTGGCGGTAGAAATGGAGGAAGGCAGCATTTATGAATATGTACATGTGTATATATGTATTTGTCTGTGTATGTATATGTATGTATACGTAGAAATGTGTAGGTATGTATAAGTGCGTGTGTGGGCGTTCATGTATATACATGCGTATGTGGGTGGGTTGGGCCACTCTTGCGTCTGTTTCCTTGCGCTACCTCGCTAACGCGGGTTAGAGCGTCAAAGTATAATAAAATAAACTAAATGATATATATATATATATATATATATATATATATATATATATATATATATATATATATATATATATATATATATATATATATATATATATAGAGAGAGAGAGAGAGAGAGAGAGAGAGAGAGAGAATGATCACACTAGTCCGTGATGATAGTTATAGAGGTGAAATCGCACTTCACAGTTTCATTTAACATGTAATTTTTCTATACGTGTGGCACGACATGTTTCGTGGAGACAATCCACCTCATCATCAGGTACCATTATTTAACAAAGTTATTTAAATCCCAACATCACACTTGAGTCCCGCCGTCCAGCACCAATCAGTACAGACCAACCACTGTCTGCTTTGTCTGGCCATAACCGTTATAAGGGAGAGTGATTAAGGGAGGTCACGTAGCGGGGTTTGACCTGGGTAGCTGGGTGTGTCTTGAACAACTTTTTTATGTTTTCGTGTTTTATCAGTTCTCCCATAAGATTTGCTTGAATGCTAGGATGGCTTTGAAATTGCCTGGGGACAAATTGAAGTTCATAGTATTAGCAATTAAGACAGATTCAATGACGTTGCGTGTGGCATAATCAACAGAAGGGTATAGAATAACGGGATTTTCAAGATCTATGGGATGATCATTTTCATGACAGTGTTTAGCGAGCGCCTAATTGTAGTCATTCTTGCGTACTGCATGACGGTGCCAATAACACTTCTCCGTTACAGTTTTACCAGTCTTAGCTATATGAACATATTTACATGCCTTACATTTGACGGCGTAAACACTCCCAATTGTTGCATGATCTGTCCTATTATTTACTAAGGTCTTACTGATGGTGTTATTGTACTGGAAAGCAACATTACAAACACTGTTTTTTAGAACATAGATTAGCTAAGTTAAGCTGGGAGAGAAGAGCAACACTAAACATTTAAACTTATCCTTATTTATGACAGATAAAACTGTAACTGCTAACATCCATTCTCTAGCTACTATGTTGTATTCACCGAAACCACAGCTCCCTATCCACATCCAGGCCACACAGGACTTTCCATGGTTTACCCCAGACGCCTCACGTGCACTGGTTCAGTCCATTAACGTCACGTCTATCCCATCATACCACAACATTCCAGTTCTCTTAGACATTTCATTTCCAACACACCCATCCTCCTCACAACCATATAACATTGTTGGAACTACGATTCCTTCAAATATACCCATTTTCGTTCTCTCAGATAACGGTCTTTCTTTCCACACATTCTTCAGAGGTTCCACAACTTTCGTCTCCCTCCCCCATCCCGTGACTCACTTCCGATTCCGTGGTTCCATTCGCTGCTAAGTCCACTCTCAGATATCAAAAACACTTCACTTCCTCCAATTTTTCTCCCTTTAAACTTACATCCCTATTAACTTGTCCCTCAGCTCTACTGAACCTAATAACCTTGCTCTTATTCACCTTTACTCTTCATTTCTTTCACACACTTTTCAAAAATCAGTCACCAACTTCCGCAGTTTCTCACTCGAATCAGCCACCAGTGCTGTATCATCGGCGTACAACATCTGACGCACATACCAGGCCCTGCGCCACCTCGCTCTAGAGGAAACAGCATCGCTGCCTCATGCGTCAGCGAGGTAGCGCCAGGAAGTCAGACAAAAAAGGGCCACATCCGTTTACATTGAATCTCTAGCTGTCATGTGTAATGCATCGAAACCACAGCTCCCTTTCCACATCCAGGCCCGACAGACCTTTCCATGGTTTATTTATATCAGACATTTCACATGCCCTGGTTCAGTCCATTGACAGCCTGTCAACCCCGGTATACCATATCGTTCCAATTCACTCTATTCCTTGTTCAGGTCCCGATCGCTTAAAATCTTTTTTACTCCTTACTTCCACCTGCAATAAATTCTCCAGCTTCTCTTGTTCCCTCCACTTCTGCCATATACATATATTCTCTTTGTCAACCTTTCCTCACTCATTCTCTCCATATGTCCAAACTGTTTCAATACACCCTCTTTTATTAACACACATCTCTCTTACCCTTTCATTACTTACTCGATCAAACCGCCTTACACCACATATTGTCCTCAAATATTTCATATAAAACGCATCCATCCTCCACCGTACAAGCCTATCCATAGCCTATGCCTCGCAACCATATGATATAGTTGGAACTACAGTTACTTCAAACATACCCAGTTTTGCTCTCCGAGATAACGTTCCCTCCTTCCACACATTCTTCATCGCTCCCAGAACCTTCACCACCTCCCCTACACTGACTCATTTCCACTTCCATTGTTCCATTCGCTGCTAAGTCCACTCACAGATATTTAAAACACTTCACATCCTCCACTTTTTCTTCATTTAAACTTACATCACAACTAACTTGATTCAACCCTGCTGAACTAAATAACCTTGCTCTTATTCATATTTTCTCTCAGTTTTCTCCTTTCACACACCTTTTCAAAGTCATTCACCAACTTCTGCAGTTTCTCTCTCGAATCAGCCACCAGCGCTATATCATCGGCGAACAACAGTTGGCTCATTTTCCAGGTCCTCTCATCCCCAACAGACGGCATACTCGCCCCTCTCTCCAAAACCCTTACATTTGCTTACCTAACACCCCCAATCCATAAACAAATCAAACAACCATGGGGAAATCACACACCCCTGCCGCAGACCGACCTTCACTTGTAATCAGTCTCTCTCCTCTCTTCCTACTCGCACACTTGTCTTATACCCTTGATAAAAACTTCTCACTGCCTCTGGCAGGTTACCTACAACACCATATGCTCTCAAGACCTTCCACAAAGCATCTCTATCAACCCTATCATATGCCTTCTTCAAATTCATCAATGCTTCATATAAATCCATCTGTTTTTCTAAGTATTTCTCACACACATTCTTCAATCCTCAATCACTTCTTAAATCACATTGCTCCTCCCCAGTCTGATGCTCTGTACATTCCTTCACCTTCTCAGTTAATACTCTCCTATACAATTTTCCAGGAATACTACAAAAATTATGCCTGTGTAGTTTGAACACTCACCTTTATCCCCTTTACTTTTGCACAGTGGCACTATACATGCATTCCACCAATCCTCAGGCACTTCCCCCTGATCTGTACATACACTGAATATCCTCACCAACCAATCAACAACACAGTCACCCCCTTTCTTAACAGACTCAAGTGCAATACCATCCAAACCCGCCGCATTGCCCTCTTTTTTCAACCCCAGCACCTTCATCTTGACCTTATGCCGCTTTCTATTATACATCTCCCATTGATTTGCACTCCCTTGTAACTATCGTTCAAACGCCTCTCTTTACTCTTTTACCAACGACTTTACTTCTTCATCTCACCACTCACTACCCTTTCTAATCAGCTCATCTCTTGCACTTGCCATCACTGCTTCCTTAAATGCATCCCATTCCTCACCTACTCCTCCCAACATCATTTGCTCTCCTGGTGCTCCCTCACACAAGTCTCCTTTCCAAGATCATTGACTCTCACCACTCTCTTCTCCCCGACATACATATTTCTCTCTTACCCATAGGGAAATGAAACACGATAAGTTCCCATGTGCACTTTCGTGTTATTATCATATCATCAAGGGAGATACAAGAAAAAATATAAGTCAGCTGATATACAACGAAGAGACGTAGCTAGGACGCCATTTGGTATATATATATATATATATATATATATATATATATATATATATATATATATATATATATATATATATATATATATATATATATATATATATATGTATATATATATATATATATCCCTGGGGATACGGGAGAAAGAATACTTCCCACGTATTCCCTGCGTGTCGTAGAAGGCGACTAAAAGGGAAGGGAGCGGGGGGCTGGGTATCCTCCCCTCTCGTTTTTTTTTATTTTTTTTTTTTCCAAAAGAAGGAACAGAGAAGGGGGCCAGGTGAGGATATTCCCTCAAAGGCCCAGTCCTCTGTTCTTAGCGCTACCTCGCTAATGCGGGAAGTGGCGAATAGTATGAAAAAATATATATATATATATATATATATATATATTATATAACATACAAGCCTCCAACAGCCAGGATCGAACCCGGGACCCGTGTGCGCGAGGCAGGAATGCTAACCGCTAGGCTATGGGCCCATAGCCTAGCGGTTACATTCCTGCCTCGCGCACACGGGTCCCGGGTTCGATCCTGGCTGTTGGAGGTTTGTATGTTCTATGGAGGTGCGCGTTTCTATGCACTTTATTCGTATATATCATATATATATATCCTCTACGATGTTTGGAGTTGTCTTCATCATGGTAGTCTGGATGATAAATTACGTGAAGGATGGGTCTTCTGTTCAGTGAGGTACAATTGAATAATAGCGATCCGCACGAACAAGTCTTTCTATTGGCTGTCAGGTATGTTCCAACTACTCTCTCTCTCTCTCTCTCTCCTATACTGGGAGGAGCTGGCTGGCTGGCTGGCTGGCTGCAAAGGCGATGCGTAAGTTCGTACCAGGTGAACGTTCTCGCGTCATGAGGTTCTCCAAGATCATTATTTTTCCCTTGCCATGACATGGAGGCCAGTGGACTCCGTCTGCAGACACAGAGGCAGGTGGATTCTGTCTCCAAGAATGGAGATCAGTAGACTCTATCTCCAGAGATGGAGGTCGGTGGATTCCGTCTTCAGACATGGGGAGCCAGTGGACTTCGTCTACAGCCTTCGTCAGGTCGGTTCTGGTTAGTCTTTCTAAATGCCTTTAGAAACACATGCTACATAAGACGACCTCCCAGTCTCCTATGTACTAGCAGTCTCCTGGATAACGAGAAGATAGCAAGGGCAGCAGTCTCCATCTGGACGTGAATGTGTCCAGATCACGTCGGTCTTACTGTTGCTCGTCTTTACGTTCCAGTGATCATTGCTGACGTATTGTGATGTTCTTGATTACTCAAACTACGTACGTATCTACTCGTCAGCTTGATAGATAGAGGAACAATCTGGTTCAGAACGTACAAGTTTGCATCATGGATGTCATCATGGATGTCATCATGGATGTCATCATGGATGTCATCATGGATGTGTTTGAAGCCAGCGTTGTTCACGGTTGATCTTGAAGGCTTTCATGATACAAGACATTTTTTTTTTTCACTTGTTCTTGATAAACAGGTAAACCTATGCGTTGTTCTCAGTCTTCATTAGTCACTCAAGGGTAGACAGAACGGACCGATCATACCTGGCGGGTCAGTAGGGCGTCTCCCTTGCTTGGTTTTGCTACTTTTCCGTCCGCCCCACTCAACAAATGCCCCACCCTTCGCTTCTCGCATCATAAGACCCTGGGGGAAACTTACCGTCGCCTGAACCATACGCCTGGCAGCTCAGTGCTATAGATATAAAAAAAGAATATTTCTTTTTGACTCGTCGTGCGCACCACTGACAGGTCATCGTCACTTCGAGGGAAGATGAATGTGGTTTACCCTTATCGTTGTCCCCTCCTGTAGGAGGTACCACAAGAGCTCCCAGGGCCCTCCCGCCCTATGCCCACCCAGCTCACCCCACTGCACCGGTGTCGTATATTATCCTCCACTGAATCATACATTCACCGATCACCCGTCATCATTGCCTCTCATACTTTCCTGTCATTACTTAACCCTCCTAGTGACGCCTGAATGATCTTAGACCTCCAGTGTGACCTTGGGTGTGGTTTCCTATGCCCAGCTGGTCAGGAGGGTGATTCGCCTGGACGTCCTTAAACCTCTTCTCTCCCTTGCCGTTGGCAGGATCGTGGCAGGAGGGAGAGACTACCACACACTTTATTGGACATACTACCGTCTCCTGCTAGGGCCTACAGAGGAATATTGGTGTCAGTTACTCGGTCCCGCTAACCTTGATGCGTCCTGAGGACATGTTAGGCTCTTCAGATCAAACACTTACCTCCCGCTCCCTCCCTCCCACCACTGACTTAGTAACTGTGGCACACGAGGCTACAGAAACGCGCCCAACTTGAATGATTCAGAGCCCGAATATCCCGTCTTAAAGAAAGGCGACCGTTCTTAATCCTTCCAATTCCCTCCTTTTTACTTTAACGTCTACTGTTTCCCCAAGTCTTTGAATTCCTCCTCAACTTCCATATCCTCAAGCATCTTGAACCTCACTGTCTTCTCTCTGGTCATCGGTATGGCTTCTGTAAGGTCAAGAGATTTTGGATAATCCTTTGTTTTAACCTTTGACATAAGCAGAGGCACTACTAGGGTATGACATAGGCGTTTCGTCTCCAAGCTCATCTGTTTGGGCTTCCATCTCACTTTCTCTTTCCTCATATCTAGCTTCCTCTTGGCTGATGTTTCCATAGATGTAATGGACCAAAATATCCTTTTCATCAACGATTTTCTGTCTTTAACAGAAGACCAGATCCATTCATAAACCGACGACTCATTTATACATCAAATTTTCTCTACCCTCTCTTGCTCGAAATGCATCTCGTACCAATACACAACTTTATAAACTCACACAGGGTATCCCAGAGAGGCAGATGCAACTCGGTCCACTATAATGCCACCCAAACTCAGTTTCTGTCCATCTATCTCCCTACAATCCCTTACACTTCCCTAAATTTTTGTTACATCTGTAATGTCATATCTTACCAAGATGTATACACTTGTATCACCGTAACACCTAGCCAACTTTGGAAACCATACAGTTCAGAAATGACTAAGTCTACCTCAGAAAACTAGAAATCCTGTTGAAATGCAGTAAATTCCTTTTCTCTGCACAGTTGATCCGAATAGACAAAGGATCGGTGAGTCTCTGTATGGAGTGCCGTTCTCGAACATAAGGAGTTTCCAGTTCTACGTTCAAGCCTACGCAACTCTCTCCCAGTATGACCTCACACCCTGACTTACTCATCCTAGACCGCAATGTTGATTCCCTGTCCTTCCTCCGTAGATAATAATTTAGTTTAGACTTGAGGGAGCTGGGCGCTTGTGTGCCCCAACATTAACCCTACCACATGATGCTCGCTGAACTACTGTGTCACATAATTACTCTGTGGCCATTAACAATCCAAGAGCGGGTCGTTGTGCATCTGTTTCTTTCCTTACGCCTCAAAGCCTTGGAACTCGCAACCCCCTCAAGCATGTCCTTCAATAAACTATGACCTGATCCATTGTAGATTGTAGATTTCCCAATCTTCCCACGAAAATCCTTAAGATAGACAGCCCTTACCCCTCTTATTTCACCTTTTCATTCCGACGAGGACTTTTATCTGTGACTGGAGCCTTCAACGTAAGTAATTGCATAATACTTGTCTAAATAACGACCAAGACTCTTAGATACTCTTCTAGAAGTTCTTCCGCCCTAAGGACGCTCCTGGCTCGATGCTATGGTAAGCCCAGGTAAGACTGTCTGTCATGTCTGGACAATGCTCGAGGACCAAGGATCAACGCCACACCACCCGGCAATCACACAATCCTTTCTGGTTCCTTTCCCAACGCAGTCGTCGCCAGCTGGTCTACTCCACACCCACTTGCCCTACCTCCAACCCCCCACACGACTCCACCTGGGAAAAACTCAATACAATCATCAACTATTAACATAAATGAAAAGCCACGACACACGACCACTTTTCCCTACAAAGGAGATGAAAAGTCTTTCGAACTGTGCCTGGCATGAAGGTTCGAAATTCTAGATAAGCGCCCAGTTTCACCTTCCCCGTCCAAGAGTCAACCTTGTATCCACTGATACGAAAAATGCCCATTGAGTTTACCTCCACCCTCGGTGCTGGTGTACCTCAGGGCTCAGTGCTGGACCCCATCCCATATACCCGTGATCCTCCTGGCCCTCTGAACGCTGATTCCGTGACACTACTGTAAGCAGTGGAGTCTGCTGTTCAGTCTGTCAAAGAAAACACCTAAATACACCTCAATAAAAGGGCTAAAAAGAGATTGAGTGTGAACGAATGTGGCCTTTGTTGTCTTTTCCTAGCGCTACATCGCGCGCATACGGAGGGACGGGGTTATCATTTTATGTGTGGCGGGGTGGCGACGCGAATGAATGAAGGACCACATAAAGTCCAGTCCTATTTCACCGCACGCCACAATTACTTAATAGATTATGTTTACCAAAACTCATCCGCACACCGCATCTACCCCATCCCCGTCACCCTCAGCAACATTGTACTGCGCCTAAACTTCCACGTCGAACTCAGGATGAACTGCGATGGTCAGACTAAGGCGGCTGTTGCTAGAGGTGGAGTTCGTTGGACATTTCTTTTATTTAGAATTTGAACTGAAAGAACATCAATGCATCTCTCTAAAGCTTTCATTAGATCACCGTCTCACATAAGCATCCAATCATCATTGCATGCGGTTAAAGCCAACATCCAGGTTCTGTGAAGGATTCAAAACAAAGCACTGCAGTAAACATACAGAATCAGATGCCCTGATATTATAGAGACCACATAGAGACCACAGAACCTCAGGGAAGACCAAATTTCTCAGCACTCAGTATATACCCCTGCTGTGTCTTGTCGATAAACACACTGGAAGGTTCCATCATGACTCCTTCCGTAACATCTCACTCAAAGAACATTATCAATAGACTTGCAATGAACTACCCGGATCCAGACGTCTGAACCCAGTGTCCTCAGATATCAAGACAGTTTCGAACACTGAAACCAAGTGTTGGCATGCTATGGAAATAGCCTCGGAACCAAGTTAGATTCCTTGACCTGAAAACAAAAGCGGATCGCTCTTGGAGAGACAAGAATGCCTTCCTTACCGCCAAATCCGTTTACAACTTTAGCGAGAGACTCCCTCACTCGCCAGTGTCCTCCTACCCTGCACCCAGCCAACCGTACACCTGACTTATGCATGCTGGGTCGAACCCTGGCTCTTTCTCTACCACTGGACCTTCCTTTCTCCCAACTGATTCTTTCCCTTCATCCTTCGTCCCACTCTTCCTTAAAGGGGTTTTCCTATCACCACTTTGATTCATTTACTCATTCAGCCGACGTAGTGATGACGTAGTGATGACTCCTGCATACACAGTGGCGAATCTAAAGCCGACATCTTTTAGCCAAAAGATAAGAGAAAGATCCTTAAATATTGTCGTAATATCATATCCGTTCAATGATGTTTACTTATGAAAGCAAATGAACTTAGGAGAGACGATTTGCAGTGTCCTACAAAGATCAGATTAACCATTAGGAATATTGGACAACATCTAGGAAGCACATTGATGCTAGATATGATCTGGTTTATAGCAAGAGAAGATGATGCCTCTATGAAGGACTATCGCCAGGGTGTTGGAGAGGCTAGTGATGGTGACACATTGACTTGACTGATTTGTGCCCGGCAAGTTTACTGTGTCCCCCAGTGCTCATCCTGTGAGCGGCAGAGTAAAAGGATTACTACAGTGGGAGTCACAAAATGTCTTACTCAGACCCCAGGTGGTTGTCAAATACCTCACCCTGACCCAGGTCGTTGTATTTCTACTATTTGCTACCACAGTTGCAAGTGAATGCTGGCATCCGCAAAACTCACACCCTCTGACTCTCTAAAAAAACACTTGAGAACACAAAATATACACAACCTCTCACTCTCCTCTCCAGTTGTTCCTTCCTTAGAGAAAACGAAGATGAAATCATGAGAGTACGACGTGCTCAAGTTCCTCCAGTGTTGAAGCGGAACGGCGCCACAGGTCAAGGTGGGCAGGTTGGCTCCCAGGGAGCCTCCTTGACCAAGTGACTGAGACCTACTTCGTAGCCCCAAGACGTGGTTCTTCCTCTCTTCATTTCTGCTGCATTTGCGCGGTCTCAAATCTAACCTCTCCCTTGCAGAACACGATCTCTTTTCGTCCTTCCTCTGGTCTTCTCACCGACACCCAGCTCTCCATGGCTGCTTCCTCTCTACGGTATCACACCTCCTATAACTTCGATCTCTGCCCTCTCTTGTCTGCTCCAAGGGTGGCGTTCGAGTCTGACGTAATATGAAAAACTTTATTGCTCGCATCGTAGGTCCTGAACCTCCTAACCTTCATGGTGCCTGGCTCAAATGTCTCAACCCTGTATACCTTGACTATTTTGTTTCGTCTATATCTACCCTAACTCCTCAAATCATGCACAACTCTTCTAATTCATCACATCCTGCTACGTAATGAAACCTTGTAAGCACAGGACTTCGATGTATACCCAAAGACTTGGGTAAACTCTACGTGAGATGGTCCCGGTGGAGCCGATGCTCTCTTTCTTTCTCTCTTATTCGATCTGGAATAGATAACTCAAACATCCAACACGAGATCTCGACTCTGTTATGGCCACTTCTCTAAAACACTCGAAACCCCTAACTTTGACTTCTAAGTAACCACCTTCTCCCTCTAACAACTTCCCGTCCTCCTCCTCGAAGCGCTAACTTTGGGGTTATGTGAGAGCTCAGCGGTCATCCGTGCGCAGCTTCTTCACTGAGTCTCCCTATGATAGTCTAATGCTTGGCTGGCCGGGATGCCTCAAGCTGTGCTGATTGCATAGCAGAGATATATCTTGGCTGGCAGAAAGTCCTGCATCTCATCTCTCTACGAAATCTTTTCTCTCTTCCCGGATACCTGTCGCCTCAGGGGACAGAGCTTAGCTGGCCATAAAACTCTTCTCTTCCCATGAAACCTACCTCGCTTCCATTTCTGCTCAGCATCACAGTAAATCTGCTTTTTTTTGGTGGAGTGAAATACGCTGCCGCAAAAGGCAAGTGGGCTGATTTGAATACGTTTTGTACAGACACATCTCCAATAATTTTCGTAATTCAGCTTTTCATCCTCCTCTATTCCGATCTGATCAATCTAGAGCTCACTCTCTAAATGGTATCTATAGCTAACTCTCTAACTCTCTCACTGGTTTATCTTTTTCCCCTTAATTCAACTGTGGATGATTCTGCTACGAAACCTCCTCTCCTATCTCCTTTCACTGAGCAGAGACCATCCCTCTCACTGAGCAGAGGCCATCCCTGTCATTGACCAGAGGCCATCCCTCTCACTGAGCAGAGGCCATCCCTCTCACTGAGCAGAGGCCATCCCTCTCACTGAGCAGAGGCCATCCCTCTCACTGAGCAGAGGCCATCCCTCTCACTGAGCAGAGGCCATCCCTCTCACTGAACAGAGGCCATCCCTCTCACTGAGCAGAGGCCATCCCTCTCACTGAACAGAGGCCATCCCTCTCACTGAGCAGAGGCCATCCCTCTCACTGAGCAGAGGCCATCCTTCTCACTGAGCAGAGGCCATCCCTCTCACTGAGCAGAGGCCATCCCTCTCACTGAGCAGAGGCCATCCCTCTCACTGAGCAGAGGCCATCCTTCTCACTGAGCAGAGGCCATCCATCTCACTGAGCAGAGGCCATCCCTCTCACTGAACAGAGGCCATCCCTCTCACTGAGCAGAGGCCATCCATCTCACTGAGAAGAGGCCATCCCTCTCACTGAGCAGAGGCCATCCCTCTCACTGAGCAGAGGCCATCACTTTCACTGAGCAGAGACCATCCCTCCCACTAAGCAGAGGCCATCCCTCTTCACTGAGCAGAGGCCATCCATCTCACTGAGCAGAGGCCATCTCTCTCACTGAACCTAGACCATCAGTTGTATTCTCCTCGCGTCGACTCAGTCAAATACTTTCACCTGATCTAGGTGAACTATGCTTATGGCCAAGATGGTATATCTCCCCTGAATCCTACTGAAGCGAGTGTGTCTCTCACTTAACTCCTACACGCACTTGCCTATTTCGACGTAGCTTACAAATCTATGTTTTTCCATCTCCTTTGGACGCACGCCTTGGTGCAGCCCATCCCAATAAAAGGAGACCACTAACTCCGCTTACAATGATCCCATTATATACACTTTTGACATCTTCAAAACCTCTGGAAATCTGCTCAAGTTTCACTCTCTCTCAGACACTCAAAATTCCATTCCTCTCATCACCAGTAGCAGCTTCGGAGCGCTAGGACTACTGGTGCGTTTCTCTTCTGTGTGACTCATCTCAGCTCCTTTTCTCTCTCTCAGTATTTCCGGTGAAGTTTATGTTGTTGTCCTCAACGTCACTGAAGCATCTGACAGGGTGTAGCATAAGTCTTTTCGCTTTTTGAAATATCCGTTACTTTTTTCTTTTTTTCTCTTCAGCTTCTCTCGTTTTCCTAGTATTCGCTCTGGCCATTTCCATTGTTGCAATCATTCCGCAGAACAGCTTCCCCCTGCTGTCCTATCGACACTTGTGGTCCTCAGGGTTCGATCCTGTCAACAATTCTCTTTCTTTTCCTCTCTCAGTAGATGGTCTTATCGCTTCTACTTCCAACCTTGTTCACTTTTATGCTGATGATTCCACTTTGCTTATTTCAACACACTTTCCCTCCCCTTCCTCTACTGTTTGTTTTCATTCTCGACCTGAACACACTTCGAATCTATGCAGTGAAATTCAGTGACGCTAAAACTCACTTCCTTCGTTTATTTCTATGAGTCATTTGTTTTTCTGTTCAATGAAACACACCACACTTCATCTCTGTAATAGCATTGATACGCAGGGCAAAACCTATTCCTCATCTAGGATGGTGAACAGGTAAGTCTGAGTACCTTCTTACTCCCTACGAGTCGAAGAAGGCAGCCAAGAGGTGCGAGAGTGAGTGGCTAGTATGTTCCTCACCTTCTTGTATTTCAATTTCTCAATGACTGAACAAAAGGAGCCAAGAGGGGAGTGCTCATCCTCCTCGAAGGCTCAGATTAGGGTGTCTAAATGTGTGTGGATGTAACCAAGATGAGAAGAAAAGGAGAGATAGGTAGCATGTTTGATGAAAGGGACCTGGATGTTCTGGCTCTGAGTGAAACGAAGCTCAAGGGTTTGGAAACGTCTGAGGAGTAAACTCAAGGCTGGTGTGAGGGCAAGGCCTATATGAAATGGGTAGCACTACAGTTGACACAGAATTTGAGGGAGTATGTGAAAGAGTATAGGCAAGTGAGCCTCAGACAGATGTGGGTAAAAATGAATGTGGATTGCGAGAGATGGATGATTCTTGGCACTTATCTATCCGGCAATGCGAAGGAAGATCATGAGAGGCTAGTGTTTTGGGAGCAGTTGAGTGATGTGTTAGCAGTTTTGACTGTATGTTGCATGTGAGAGACGTGACTAAGAGGGTGAAGGCATGCACATAGCATGCACAGAGCATCAGACTGGAGGGGAAGAAAGTGGTGTCAGAGTTGGCTGAGGATGTGTGGATCAGGTGTTTGCTTTGAAGAATGTGTTTGAGAAATACTTAGAAAAACCGAAGGATCTGTATGATGCATTTATGGATCTGGAGAAATCATGTGATAGGTTTGATAGAGATGCCTTGTGGAAGGCCTTACGAATACCTGAAGTGGGAGGTAAGCAACTCGGAGCAATGAGAAGTATTTATCAAGGGCCTAAGGCGTGTGTGCAAGTAGGAGGAGAGATCAGCGAGTGGTCACAGGTGAAGATTGGTATACGCCAGAGGTTTGTCATGTTGCCAGTGCTGTTTGTATGTGGAGATGAAGGTGAATGCAAGAGTCCTGGAAAGAGGGGTGAGTCTGAAGTTTGTAGAGGGTGAGGGGGTCCTGGTGAGTGAGTCAGTTGTTGTTTGCTGAAGACGCAGAACTTGTGGCAGATTCCATAGAGAAACTGCAGAAGTTGGTGACCGAGTTGGAAGCGTGTGTGCAAGGCGGACATTCATAGTGAATGTAAATAAAGGCAAGGTTACTAAGTTTAGCAGGACAGAGAGACATATTAGGTAAGATGTGAGTTAAAGGAAGTGAAGCGTTTTTAGATACCTGGGAGTGTACATGACAGCAAATGAAAGCAGAGTTGAGTCATAGGGTGGCTGAGGGTAGTGAAAGATCTGGAAGCATCTAAAAAGGAGGAAAAGAAAGGTCGTCATCTTGGAGGGCTAAAATGGGTATGTTTAAACTTGTCTCTCAACCCTACCGAACCTAATAACCTTAATCTTATTCACTTACTCTCAACTCTCTTCTTTCACACACTTTTCCAAACTCAGTCACCAACTTCTACAGCTTCTCACTCGAATCAGCCACTAGAGCTGTATCATCGGCGAAAGACAAATGACACTTCCCAGGCCCTCTCATCTGCAGCAGACTTCATACTCGCTCCTCTCTCCAAAACTCTTGCACTTACCTCTCTTACCACCTGACCCATATACAGATTAAACAACCATGGGGACATCACACACCCCTGCCGCAGGCCGAACTTCACTGAGAGCATTTGCTCTCCTCTGTACCTACTCGTACATACACCTTGCATCCTTGATAAAAACTTCTCACTGCTTCTCGCAGCTTACCTCCTACACTATATACTCTCAAGAACTTCTACAAAGCATCTCTATCAACCCTTTCATATGCTTTCTTCAGATCCATAAATGCTATATACAAGTCCATCTGTTTTTCTAAGTATTTCTCACCACATTCTTTAAGGTAAACACTTGATTCACACATCCCCTACCATTTCTGAAACCACACTGCTCTTCCCCAATCTGATGCTCTGTACATGCCTTTACCCTCTCAATCAATACCCTCCCATACAACTTACCAGATATACCCAACAAACTTATACGTCTGTAGTCTGAACACTTATCTTTATTCCCTTTGCCTTTACTATACATGTATTCCGCCAATCCTCAGGCATTTCACCAACCAATCAACAATATAGTCACCCCCTTTACTGTATTTCATCTTCTCCAATGCTTTCACCACCGCTTCCTCCTCACCAAACCACACTCAGTGACTCTCTCGCTTCGCATGCCACCCCGACGAAAACATCCTACGTCTGCCACTCTTTCATCAAACACAGTCAACAGACCTCAAAATACTCACTCCATCTCCTCCTCACTCCATCACTACCTGTTATTACTTCCTCTTTTTCCTCCTTCACCGATGTTCCCATTTGTTTTCCTATCTCTCGCACGTTACTCACGTCCTTCCAACACATCTTTTTATCCTCCCTAAAGTTTACCGATACTATCTGACCCCAGCTCTCATTTGCCCTCTTTTTCAGCCCCTGCACCTTCCTCTTGACCTCCTGCCGCTTTTTCTTATACATCTCCCAATCAGATGCACTTCTTCCCTGTAAGTACCGCTCAAACTCCCCTCTTCTCTTTCACTTGCAACTTTACGTCTTCATTCCACCATTCACTACCCTTTCTAATTTGGCCACCTCCCATTTATGTTATGCCACATACATCTCTTGCACACGCCATTACTGCTTCTCTAGATACTTCCCATTCCTCACCCCCTCTCCTCACTTCATTTGCCATTCTGCACTCAACCTCTCCTGCTATTTCTTTACACAAGTCTCCTTTCCAAGCTCACTTACTCTCACCACTCTCTTCTCTCCGACATTGTTTTGTCTTGTTCGAAAACCTCTACAAATCTTCACCTTCGCCTGCACAAGGTAGTGATCAAACTTCCCATCAGCCACCATTCTCAGCAAATCTATATCTAAAACTCTCTTACACGCCTATTAATTAATAAGTAATCTAATAATGCCTGGTGACCATCTCCTATTCACATACTTGTGTATATCTCGTTTTAAACCAGGTATTCCCTATCCCTAGTCTTCTTACATCGCACAACTCCGCAAGTCTTCACCATTTCCATTTACAGTTCTGAACACCCCATGTGAACCAATTATACCCTCAACTGCCACATTACTCACCTTCGTGCGCCAAAAACTGGTGCAATTGAGTGGTAAGTATTTGTCGTCATCAGTGTAGTTGTTGTGTCGTGGGTGTCAGTTGTCTTGAAATATGTTGAATTAATGTTTGCAGTATTGTGGAGTTGGATGATATACAGAATGTAGACGAGAATGTGTAACTCGTACATGTCTGGTAAATGTTTGCAGTATTGTGGAGTTGGATGATATACAGAATGTAGACGAGAATGTGTAACTCGTACATGTCTGGTAAATGTTTGCAGTATTGTGGAGTTGGATGATATGCAGAATGTAGACGAGAATGTGTCACTCGTACATGTCTGGTAAATGCGGTTTCCGATTAGTGTATGACTGCTCGAGGGGTGGTGTTCAATATTAGGTTTGTAGGGCGGCTGTTTAGTGCTTGGCGGGACACAGGGGATTAAGGGATTAAGGGGATGTGTAGGTAGAGGTTACTAAAGTGTGAGGCAGGGGTAAGCTTTTTACTTCTACTTTAAGATAGCTGGTTGATTATGGAGACGTTTGGATGGGAGAGATCTAATGCTACTGCAAAGAACTAAGTGCCAAGCGCATTTAGATGCTATTCTATTGGAGGGCTTTGCATCATCGTGCAGGTGGTTGAGTGTTCGTGGTCGCTAGTTAGACAGTGAGTCCTCTGAGTGCTTCCTGTGTTTGCCTGTGAGAGGATGGACGATGGGAAGGGCATTGTGAGGCATAGTTGAGGGTGGAGCGTATGAAATGTTTATCAAGGATACTTAGGGAGTCCTTTATCTTGTCCAGATCTGGTACCAGTTAACGTTCTAAGAGGCAGTTAGTTGGCAGCTTTTGTGCTGATGTTTGTGGTGTGAAGCGTGAATATATATATATATATATATATATATATATATATATATATATATATATATATATATATATATATATATATATATATATATATATATAAACTCTTTAATGTATCTAGAAAGCCATGCCTATATGGGTAGGTATCATATGCATATATCACCTTCACGGTAATCTTCTGGTCGAGAGGCAGACCGGAAGGGGTGATGCGTCCACCGCCGTTCTGCTTCAGCGCCGCCGTCAGGTGCTGGGGTGAGACGGAGGTGGTCAGTGTGGCACGGCCCAGGGCAGTCGTCATCTCCGCCTGGGGGTAGACAACGTTCAGATAAACTTATCTCAGCTAAGGCTACAGTGCCTCCAGGTCTGGAGGTCGGCGTAAGACACAAGTGCCACTCGGGAGGAACCCAGACTCGGTGGTTCAGGGGGTAAACATGGGAGTCCTGGAGTCTGGCTAAAGTATAAGTTCTGTGACTTGCGACGTTCAAAACCCACACTAGGGACTACCTAACCTTCTGACCCTCTTAGATATACCCTCCACATCCTTCTAACTAAACTCAACACTCTATTCTCTAACTCTGATGATGCTATAAAGTATTTTGGAGTTTCACATAATACTCATGTTCACCTCTTACTCATTAGTAATACCTCATTGTCTCTGACAGTATGCCTACCGGACCTCATTCTAAGATCGTGGAGATGGCTGGTCAGCCAACTATGACTCAACTCCCGTTACCTCACCTGTTTCTCCACACATGACCCTCCCGCCTGCAGTGGCTAAGTGTGATGGATAGAGCACAGTCTACATGGTCCTTGCCACACTGGATCTAGTGATCTATGGGGTACAGTTCCATCTCACTGAGCTTCGAGCATGCATAAATATTGTCCTAACAACACAGTAGGTCGACCTCCTCCTCCTGCAAAGGTCCTTATGACTACTGACAAAGGAGAGAGGTTGGAATGTTGGAGGAGGAACGTGACTGAAGGGAGTTGGAACCTAAACTAGGATGTAGGGTGTAACATATGGGAGAAAGTGTTTGATACGACAGCTGAGCTAGAGTGTAGGGTATGACAACTGGGCTGCTAGTGAAAGGATTTGACAACTGGTATGGGGTGTGGGGTGTGATAACTAAATACGGGTGCAGGTTGAGCTAAGATGTCGTATACATCAACTGAGCAAGGGTGTTAAGTGTGACAAATGAGCTAGGGCCTCGTATTTCACAAGTAAGCTAGGGTGTTGCGTGTGACAAGTGAGCTAAGACATCGTAGATCACAACTAGACTAGGGTGTAAGGTGTTACAAGTGAACTAGGGTGTCGCACGTAGCGAGTGGGCTACGGTGTATGGTATGACAAGTGAGCTTGGGTGTGACTAGGGTGTCGTACGTAGCGAGTGGGCTACGGTGTATGGTATGACAAGTGAACTTGGGTATGACGTACATTTGTGAGGTTCCGTGTGGGTGAGCCTGGTAGAGGTGTGCCTCCCAGTGGGGTACGGATGCTCTCCGGCAGCATCTCCAGCAGTGTGGTGGAGTGGGGTTGGTAGCGCAGGATCAGCACACACGTCGACACAAGGGTGTAGGCCAGCAGGGTGCCTGCAACACAAATGTTGATGTACATCTTCCCACACTCGACATGACAACTTTGTCTCAAGTGTAAAGAATAAATGGGAACTGATCTATGATTACACTTTTACCTTACAAATCTAACATCTTATGCTCCAGAAACACTTTAAATGCAGATAAAAATCATCTATCTAAAGGGAAATTAGCATTACTCTCGTCTTAAAACGCTTAAGAAAGGAAAGTTATCATAAACTCACTGTAGCCCTATCATATAGCTCTGTTATAGTCTTACTTTAGCCTTCTTACAGATTGATCATAGGAAATCTCAGCCTCATTATAGCTTCATGATAGCTGACGCATGACAGACAGTGTGGGTCAGTGTCCTGGAGCCACCTGTTAAACCTGGTCAAAGCACCGAGAAGGTTTCAGAGGGCCAGACATTAAGAAGACTCCAGAGGGACAGCCACCATGAAGGACTCAAAGGGCAAAGGACCAAGAAGGAGTGAGAGAAGGGGGCCATGTAGCAAGGGGGAATCAGGGGGACAGGCATAAGGAGGGATCAGGTGAACAGGAACAAGAAGGGATCAGGTGAACAGGCACAAGAAGGGATCAGGTGAACAGGCACAAGGAGGGATCAGGTGAACAGGAACAAGAAGGGATCAGGTGAACAGGCACAAGGAGGGATCAGGTGAACAGGCACAAGAAGGGATCAGGTGAACAGGCACAAGGAGGGATCAGGTGAACAGGCTCAAGAAGGGATCAGGTGAACAGGCATAAGGAGGGATCAGGTGAACAGGCTCAAGAAGGGATCAGGTGAACAGGCACAAGAAGGGATCAGGTGAACAGGCATAAGGAGGGATCAGGTGAACAGGCACAAGAAGGGATCAGGTGAACAGGCACAAGGAGGGATCAGGTGAACAGGCTCAAGAAGGGATCAGGGGGCCAGGTATCACTGAAGATGCTGGGAGGAGACAGTTGAAGCTCTTATTTTGTTTTGATGTCTCTCGTCGTGTTTATTTGTTACCTCGCAGTGACAGGCTGACTCTTACCATTCTGGGGGGAAGACGGCCTTACAGTTGCTCTGTCTTGATTTCTCGGTGGTGTGATCTTGCGAGGTAAACAAGGAAAGAGGGGGAGTAAATGGAGAGGAGAATAAACGATGGGAAAGGACTGTGGCAAGTGGGAGGGGTCAAGCAGCAGCATTAAAAGGTCGAGGAGTTAGATGGAACAGGAACATAGCAGAGATGTCAGAGTTATTTTTGGTGTGGGAGGGATGTGATGGGAGAGACAAGAAAACTAGGAGGAGAGTGGGAGATAAGAAAGCTTTAGGAAGGCAGAAGAAGAGGCGACATGAGAAAGATAAGATGTCCGGGAGAGGCAAGAGGGAAGGGAGGCATGTGAGGCAGCTCTGCTTGAGGAAGGATGGTATGGGAGCGCTATGAGAGAGACGAGAGAAATGAGAAGGGCATGGGAGAGAGGAGAGACATGGGAGGGAGACTTTAAGGAGGTTTGGGCAATGAGAGGAAGGAGAAATATGGGAGAGATGAGTATATTGGAGGGAGGCAGGGGAGGGAAGGTATATGGAACAGTGAGGGTGGCGGCTGGTACTGGAGGGGGATGGGAGGGATCTAGAATGGTGGGAAAGGCGGGTGGTATGGGAGGGGAATGGGAGGGGAACATACCTATGGACATCATTTCGACGAGAACGGTGAGGGAGATGAACATGGCAGCGAAGGCGGCGCCAAGCCCGAACACCACAGTGGCTACGGCGGGCGTCCCTGTCACGCTCCACACGTTGGCCAGACTCCTGCAGCCCAGGGGACACGGGTCAGCCTCTGCTGTGGTAACCACTGAGTGTGGCGACCACAGAGTGTGGCAACCACAGAGTGTGGCGACCACTACGTGTGGCGACCACTGGGAGTGGCGACCACTGGGAGTGGCGACCACTGAGTGTGGCGACCACTGAGTGTGGCAACAACTGAGTGTGGCAACAACTGAGTGTTGCACACACTGAGTGTGGCAACCACTGCGCTTGACAGCCATCGGTTTTAGTGACCACTGAGTGTGGTAACCATCAGTGTGTCACCACTAGGTGTGGTAACCACTTCATCTCTGATTCATTCAATCCACTCAGCCATACGAACAAGGAATCACATAACCACTGAGAAAAACAACCATCCAGCCACTGAGTTGAGGAACACACGCAGCCACTGGATAAATCAACTACCACTTTTCTTACGTTGGAGGCTCCAGTAATGGGCCAAAGTCCACATCCAGGCCTGACCGTAGCTTAAAACATAGAGAGGATTATGAAACGGAGTTTAGCGGACCCCCAGGTGCCCTTAGTGAGCCTAGCGACGATGGGTTCCACGTACGTCAGTCAGCACCGAGTGTCAGCGCTCATCTCTACTGGCTACTGCTGCTGCTGCTGCCACAACCACCCAACAACCCGCTCGACTCATGAGTACAGCAACTCTTACTTATGAGAATAGATACATTTTTTTTTTTTTTAGAATATGAACGAACAAAAACAGTTTTGACGGTTAAAAAAAAGTAAATCAGAAAAATAACACACCCAAAAGGGGCTCATACATCGTCGATATATTATCATCTCGAAATATTCCTCTCTCTCTCTCTCTCTCTCTCTCTCTCTCTCTCTCTCTCTCTCTCTCTCTCTCTCTCTCTTCAAGATAGATACAGAGCCATTAAAAACATCTATCGAGCAAGTGGGGGGAGGGGCGGGATTTTCTCAAAACCTACCGCAGAATCTCACGACAGAGCTGTTCTGTCATGCCACTGTACGTCAGTGTGGCTGGGCAGCAGCAGCGAGTGTGGGCTCCAGTGTGGAAAAACTTCATTCAGACTGCAGGCTGTCTGGCGCGCGCTCCACCCGCCCAGTGTGTGTGTGGGTGTGGCCGTCTTTATACCGTTGCCCGAGGAAGACTGTGTACCAGCCTGCTGAATAATTTGCCTACCACACAAAGATCCCAGCTAATTCAAGGCATAGCCTGCGACCGCACCCATCCTGGGAGCAAACTCACTGGTAAGCAGGTTCTGGGCAAGGAAACGCTCACGGCAGTTCTGCCCTCCTGTTTTAAGAAGGTCCAAGCCAAAGACTACATGACACTCTCCGTGTTAGGTTTGCTCTTACCACATCACCACACGCACCATGCACCCGTTCTCCTCAGCTTTCATCTCCCCCTCCTTTTCCCTAGAATCTTTCGGAGATAAACATGGAAGAGTCTACCTAACGTTTAACCCCGGATCTCCCATATACTGTATTGCAGACAATCGCTGGGTTCCCTTCCATTCTTGCTGCTAACGAGAGAGGGTGAGGGTGGGTTCATGAAGTAGCAGCAGCAGCGGGCCCCCTCCAGCTACCTTCGTCTCTTTTTCTGTTCATTTCACTAACATTCGTGGTCTTTCAGGTAGCCTCTCACCTATTGGACAACATCTTAATCGTCCACTCTCCAAAAGCCTAACTTCACTTGGGTACCTAACTGTCTAATGATGTTTTCACTAACCCGCCTCCACACGTCCAGCTGTCATCTTCACGCACAATTTCGTTTCAAATGTGGTACCAAGTCTGTGTTTATCACGAACACACACGTAGCACGCTTCCAGGGATTTCCCAAGTTTGCCGTTTCCTGGCATAAGATCTGTCGCGAAAATATCATTATTTTTCCTTCGTTTTACCTTCTGTTCTCCTAACTGTATAAATGTTGAAAGTCTCCTCGACGACCTTGATTCCTATCATGAGGCCGTGACTTCCTCTCATCCTCAGGCTGAGGTCCTCTACTTTGGAGACTCGACGTGCACCATAGGGAAAGGTTGAACTTCTTTCATACAAATGATGGTGATTGAAGGCGTCACGTCTTTTTTTTTCTTTATGAATGAAGGGAATCATTACCTACCCGTCCAGTATTCCTGACCGCTGAGACGTCTCCAAACACTGGTTTATCTTTCACCTTTCATCCTTGGCTCTGTGGCTACGTAATCTCACCCGCAGTTTGTTTAACCAACCACATTGCAAGGTTAATGTATCTCTGTTAACTGCACCTCTTCAAGCAGCCTTCTCTCATAACGTTAACTGGAATAACTTGTGAAAGTTCTCTTGTGAATTTCCTCAGGTGGATCACTGTCTGTCTTCTGGTGGTGCTTCTGTCGCTCTTTAAGGTATGAATAGATCTTTGTTGCAGAACGGGAAACATATATCTCCTTCTCCTCCTCTAAGGTCGAACTGGGGCCATTCAAGTAAGGGACGTAGCATTTCCAACTTGAAAACTACTCCCCTTCCTCTGACAAGCATTTAACAATCATCTCTGACCGTAATCGCTGCAAATGTGTGATTCGTAGGGAGGATAAAGGAACGTTCCTCCAAACGAAATACACACCTGCATTGAAATGCCACAAGTTTTCTACTTCATACACTCATAGTTCAGTTGGTCTTTGGCTAAAAACAAATCGAACAACCTCTGTCACTTTGCCTCTCTGATGACAACTAGAGTTGTACACTGCCTTTGACAAACCAACTGTATTTGGTCCCCTTTTGACTTCAAACTTCACCTTCAATGATTCCAACTTTTCTCTCCCCCTATGACGCGAGAGTCTTATGTCCTTCCCTGTAATCAACCTCTTTTTGCGCAGTCTGAGGAGCGCTCCTCTCTGCACAGATACGGCGCGTTTAGACCAGAAATGGCATCAATTCTCGTGTACTGAAGAAATGTGGTTTTGAGCTTGTGTCTGTGTTGTGACTCGCCTCTCCCGCGTCTGCTCATAACCCAAAACTTGTCCATCTTCTTGGCTGTTGGATCAACGACGGTGTCCCTCAGAGCTCTGTCCTGTCTCCATCCTATTTGCTCGAAGTGTGTCGAAGCCTCGACGCAACTCCCTCTGCAAAGTCAGACTTGGACAGGATGTTCTAGTCGGGTAGATGCAACATAAGTAGGTTTAATGTATCCCAAAACCGGTTTCTGTACATCTCTTATTCTGAAAACTCAACCTCCCCTCAACATTTCTTCCTCTTTATATATGATCTGTGATTCTACCTCAACTCCATGAACACTGATCTAACCTGTATTGGAAACCTTACATTGTGTAAGGTTGAGCTGATAGGAAAGAGATCAGGTCTTTCTTTGTAGTACTCAATGGAGATCAGATGGCCTTTGCTGTTTGATAAGAAAGAAATAAGAACCTACATCTGTAGTACTGTAGGCTATGGTCTTATGACACACTGCTACACAGACGAGTGGACGGTGTGTCAAGGCTGGCCAATGTGTCCATATGGAACTAGTGCTGAGCCCAGCCTTGTATCTGGGTCTATCAACACATCATTACGTGTTTGAGCGATCGGCTGGGTCTTCCGTGTATCGTCTGCAGGTCCGCTCGCTTTCCATATTACACAAAGACTAAACAACACCTTGTGCTGAGTTCTTACACACGCTAAGCTGTGAGCCCAGGAACACATCCCATGTAATGCAGCTACATATGTAGTACAACTCACAGTGAAAGGATAAAACTAGAAGAGCTAATGAACACTTAATGGTATGCGTGTATATCTTGCATCGCTCTTACAGATGCCAACAAGCAGTTAAGACCGCCTCAAAAGAACTGGGAGCCAGCGCTGTTCAAGTAACCTGGATTTCCGTTCGTCTGAACAGTTGATCCCATCCAACGAATGCTTGACTCGTCCTTGGCTGGAGTACTGCTCTCTCTCTCTCTCTCTCTCTCTCTCTCTCTCTCTCTCTCTCTCACCCGTTGAGTCAAATCAGTCCAACTTGATTAGCTCCAAGTCTGACTTTGAAACTTGACCCAGCTGCCTCAAGCCGCATTGTTGGTTCTCTCTCTCTCTCTCTCTCTCTCTCTCTCTCTCTCTCTCTCTCTCTCTCTCTCTCTCTCTCTCTCTCTCTCTCTCTCTCTCTCTTCTTCTCCAGGATTCACCCTGGCTTTCTGCTCCCTAAGAGCTGGACGTTTCTGTGTGGCCACCGTCATCAAAGCCACGCGATGCTCGGCAAACCATTCACGTTACATGATGACGAGTGTGGTCGTCGGCAGTACAAGGGCGGGGGTCGTTGTGGTACCTCTTCTTTTTCCCTTCCACTTCGTAGCTTTGGAACTCACTATTTCCAAATGTCTCTCGTAACAACTACTACCCCTGCCATTTTCAAGAGGCATATCATCTATCATTTCTTTTGTATTTCTTAATACATTTTCTTTTGTCCTTTCCCATTTTTTCCTCTCATCAACCCTCTTCATATTCCCATCAATGTTTAGCCTCGATGTAGACTTTTGCCCATGACTGAAGCCTCCAACATGGACTAGAGACAAGAATCATAAGAGAAAAAGATTAATATAACCATAAAGTTAATGTAAACATGAGTGTAAACATAAGGGTAAACATAAACATCTGGTTAATAATCAAAGGATTCATGAATTTACAAGATCAAAAGGTGAATATATGGTTAATGTAAACATTTGTTTAAGTTAACAGTATCAAAGTTAACGAAAGATACACAACAACATTAATGTAAACATATAAAAATCTCAGCATAAAGTTAACGTAATATAGAATTCATTCGTTAATCATTATGAAAGAAATGATTTCAGTTTCTGATTTGATTCAAGACTTAAGGTCTTTCATTTGAACTCTGTTGTACACAAGCTCCAGAAAGTATCTGTGCACACACTAGTGTGAACAATTTCAAACCAGCGACGATAGGTATTGGAATATGTCAGTTATTCTGGCTGCATGTTGGCAGCCCTGTGATCCTGGTGAGTTGCCAGAATTGATATATAGACATACATTTTCTCATACTCATTCCACACATGTTTGTAGTTACACAAATATACTTAAGAATATGTGTATTTTGCCACGTTCATTCATGATACCATGTACACTAGTCAACCTGGTCGTGGGCGTGGGTGGGTGCGTGCAGCGTGGGCTGCTGCTCCTGGCAGTTTCCAGATGTCGCCACATCCATCGTGAAGCAGTGTTCTGGTGGACGCCAATTCGCTCGCCCGGCCGCCGGGCAATATTAGACACACCGTACTCCCCCCCATCGTTACGAAGGGCGATAATAGCCCTTCGTGTTCCCTTCCGTATAGACTTGCATGAGTAAGTAAGGCATTACTGCCTCATATTGCCCCTGTTTTACACCCAGCGTGTTCATGTGGTTCACGGCACTTGGTTCATGATACGTTCGCCACGACCGAACCTTCTCTCTCTCTCTCTCTCTCTCTCTCTCTCTCTCTCTCTCTCTCTCTCTCTCTCTCTCTCTCTCTCTCTCTCTCTCATTCTTCGGCCAAAATACAACCCCAAGCCGTAACAATGAAGCAAACACACTGACCGTGAACCTCATGTTTTTGCTATATTACAACTACGTAGATCGTAGATCACCAGGGGTACCACCTGTCTCCTTATACTATGTAGTGGTAGCTATTGAACTGTTCACCTCTTTCCTATATGGCAACACTGTTCAACTCTTTCCCTTATGACAACACACACGGTACTGGAAAACATATGTGGGTGAGAGGGGGTGGAGTACACACGTACCAACCCTCCCGACACGTCTCGAGTTGAAGGTTTGTTTACAAGAGTCGTCGATCACACTCTGTATACCGATACTTTCTAGTGCTAGTGTACATACACGAATGATAATGTCATCATGGGTTTAGATTTAAGAAAAAGAAAAAATCAGTGACTTATGCATGAGTATCACCCAGATCTGAAGCAGTTACCGCCCTCACCTGAAGCAGTAACACTCTACGTGAAATAGTTAGACTCACATTTGATGCTGTGTCACTGACATCTGAAGCGGTAACACCGATTTCTGAACCAGTAACACTCACATATAAAACAGTAACATCTACATATATGAAGCAGTAGCATTCACATCTAAGACTGTAATACCCACATCTGAAGCAGTGACACTCACTTCTTAAACTATTTCGCACATCTGAACCAGCAACACTCACATCTATCAGAAGCAGTAACGTTCACATCTGAAGCAGTAACACTTCATCTGAAGCAGTAACGTTTACACCTGAAGCAGTAACACTTGCATCTTGAAGCAGTAACGTTCACATCTGAAGCAGTAACACTTGCCTTTTGAAGCAGTAACGTTCATATCTGAAGCAGTAACACTTGCATCTTGAAGCAGCAACGTTCATATCTGAAGCAGTAACACTTGCATCTTGAAGCAGTAACGTTCACATCTGAAGCAGTAACACTTCTACTGAAGCAGTAACGTTCACATCTGAAGCAGTAACACTTGCCTCTTGAAGCAGTAACGTTCACATCTGAAGCAGTAACACTTGCATCTTGAAGCAGTAACGTTCACATCTGAAGCAGTAACACTTCTACTGAAGCAGTAACGTTCACATCTGAAGCAGTAACACTTCTACTGAAGCAGTAACGTTCATATCTGAAGCAGTAACACTTGCATCTTGAAGCAGCAACGTTCATATCTGAAGCAGTAACACTTGCATCTTGAAGCAGTAACGTTCACATCTGAAGCAGTAACACTTCACCTGAAGCAGTAACGTTCACATCTGAAGCAGTAACACTTGCATCTGAAGCAGTAACGTTCACATCTGAAGCAGTAACACTTGCACCTGAAGCAGTAACGTTCACATCTGAAGCAGTAACACTTGCATCTGAAGCAGTAACGTTCACATCTGAAGCAGTAACACTTGCACCTGAAGCAGTAACGTTCACATCTGAAGCAGTAACACTTGCATCTGAAGCAGTAACGTGTCACTCACACTTAAGACACCTGGAAGTCGAATGTCTCAATGGAAAATAAGAACCTTACACATGCTGACCCCCTAAACCCTGAGTGTCTCACTTGAATATAAGCCCGTCCTTGGCCATGGCGTAGACGATCCTGGGCAGGGAGAACATGGAGCCGAACATGGAGACGGTGAGGCCAGCCAGGGCCCCGATGGCCACTACGTTCTTACTCCTGTGAGCCTTGACGTAGGCGAAGGCTTCCACCAGCGCTGCGTCCTGGTCAATCTTTTCGTAGGGCACTACAGAGCCATCCACCACAATCGTCCGAGCCAACCACCACACCCGAGGAAGAGAAAGCAATATATATATATATATATATATATATATATATATATATATATATATATATATATATATATATATATATATATATATATATATATGCATGTGTGTGTTTGTTTGTGTGTGTGTGTGTGTGTGTGTGTGTGTGTGTGTGTGTATTCCTATGAGTCCATGGGGATGTGAAACACAATAAGTTCCCAAGTGCATTTTCGTGTTATAATCACATCATCAGGAGAGATAAAAGAAAGAAATATAAGTCAGTTGATATATTACTTTTTATAGATATTCACTATTTCCCGTGTTAGCGAGGTAGCGTCAAGAACAGAGGACTGAGCCTTTAGGGGAAAATCCTCACTTGGCCCTCTTCTATGTTCCTTCCTTTGGAAAAATAAAAACTGGAGGGGAGGATTTCCAGCCCCCGCTCCCACCCCTTTTAGTCGCCTTTTACGACAAGCAGGGAATACGTGGGAAGTATTCTTTCTCCCCTATCCCTAGGGATAATATATATATATATATGTATATATATATATATATATATATATATATATATATATATATATATATATATATATATATATATATATATATTGGAAAGGATCACAATTTTGCGCGTGATCAAGATATTCCTATGAGTCCACGGGGAAAATGAAACACGAAAAGTTCCCAAGTGCACTTTCGTGTAATAATCACATCATCAGGGGAGACACAAGAGAGGAATATAACAGTCAGTTGATATACATCGAAGAGACGAAGCTAGGACGCCATTTTCCCCGTGGACTCATAGGAATATATATATATATATATATATATATATATATATATATATATATATATATGCACATAGACTTGAATACGACAGCATATTTAGGTTTATTAATCTTCTTTCTTATGTTCTCTAATTTTCTCAGTATTATTCTACCATTAGATGAACCATTCCCTAAGGTTTCGGAATGGGAGATGGGATGCCATCATAACTCTTCACACAACGAAGAACTCTCTCACTTTATCGTTCAGTGACGTGTGGCACCAACGCTAGGGCGAAGAGGCAGCCAGTCCCACAACTGAACATCTTTTAAGAGTAAACCCGACAGGCACCTTCATGGTAAGGTAAGATATAGTATGAGCCAACTAGGACCAGAAATACGTGAGACATTCTGTGGAACTATCATCTCTAGTATATTCTAGGTAGGTTCTCTGCGGTGTATGGTTATCATTAATGAAGACAAAGATGTAGATATGCAACGACCACCATTGGAAAGAGATAATATGAACAGTGAGTACTTTCGTTTATAAAATCCTCAGACAGAGGAAGAGTGGGAGGAGGGAGATTGTTGCATATACGTCTTCGTGGTAAGGTGAAGGTTCTGCAAAGATATAGGTATCCATTCTGGTAGAGAAGTAACCAAATAAGTCAATGAATAGGCTGAACAAGTATGACTTTCATCTCTATAATCTTTACCATGAAATGTCCTTTGAGCCTTTCCCATTCTGCATGACCTGCTGAGTGTTGTCATCAACAGTAACTAAATTGCTGCTGCTTCGTCATTTCTCCCATCGGTACGTTTGCCTAAGGTAGCGGGCAGAGGTGGACTATCCTTCCCCTAACACTGTACAGGTTGGTATTAAGACTGATGACTTCGACGGAGCTGCGACATTGTTACTGTGTGTAGCCCTGTTTCAACCCAGCTCCTTAGGCCGTCCAAGACTAACTTTCCTGGTGTGGATAATCTGGAACCTGAATACACATGGCTCTCCGGCCAGGTACCTTTGTAAACACTACCACAAACCAGTTACGTTAAGCCCCGGGTCGTTCTCCAACACAAGAGTTCCTTCTCTCGTCGCTCACTTCCTTCCCCACACCCTCACTCCCTCTCAGACCCTCTGAAGAAATCTTTCCTCATGAGGGATCAACCTCCACGAACGCACCCACTCTGGACATGCACCATTAGGATGGCCATATCACCCTCCCTGCCAAGATGCGACCATAACTTGTGAGAAGAAACTCTAAGTGACCCACAGGCTACCCACTGACCTGCCCAGCACTGGTGGCACTAACCAGACAGGAACTCACCCATGAGTGTGATGATGGCTGACGAGGTGACGTAGGCGATGAGGATGATGACCAAGGAGAAGACGATGGAGTATGGGATGGAGCGACGGGCGTTGACGGCCTCTTCTCCTGTCGTGGCGATGATGTCGAACCCGATGAAGGCGTAGAAACAGGTGGCAGCGCCCGTCAACACCTGTGGTGGGGGGAGACCAGCCGGTGAGGTGTGAGGTGGTGGGAGTAATGTTGGTGGCTGCAGTGTGTATGTGGTCAGATGAACACGATGGCCTAACCTACAACACAGATGAGAACTGGAAAATATAAAGGAATTCAAGTGTCCGAACTAGCCTTATTGGGAGGTGAGGGCTGGTTATGTACTGATTGCAGTACTGAAATGATAATTAAGTCTATGATGGCCAGTATAGGTGGTGTTAATTCGTGAGGTCCCACATGCCTGTTCTCCATCGAACTTACCGACACTCGGTCCATCTAAGCCTCTGGCATACCCACAAGTCGGTCACCCAGTAGGAAGGTCTGCACATGTCTGTTACTAGATAATTCACAACACAAGGATGAAAGACAATTTTATAATCTTTTTCTTTTGCCATAATTCAAAACAACATCTTGAAGGAAATAGAGAGAACAGTACTCATGGTAAACGCATACATACCTGTAGAAACATATATCATATGGAAATTAACAGAAATGATATAATTAAGGCGATCCAAACATCTTATCCAAACACCTTAAGGATCTTGATCCCAATGACGTCCCTTTTCCATTTGTGGTAAAGGAACGTGTGGAGGCACTTGCTCCACCGCTTGAAATACTGTTCAGTAGATCGCTGGTGGAAGAGGTGATATCCAAAGTTGTGGTGGCGGTTAGCTGTCGTCCATACAGTAAAAAACAAAAGGTGGCAGGAATATTACGCCTCACTAGCAAGTTTGGTCTGTAAAACACTGGAGAGGATGACCAGACAACCAATGAACTTGCGGAGAAGAAACTACCAAGATGAGAAATGGCTTAGATTCAAGGCAGAGAGGTCGTGCATTATAAATTTCCCTGAGCTTAATGGCAGGGTGAGGTCCACCTTAGATTCGACACTGTGCCCAGTCGGAGGTGAAATGAGAATCTATTCTTCATTGGAGAGATGATTAACTCAGTCGAAGTGAGCCAAAATGACACAGGTAAGAGGGGCATACTCGACATGGGCTCGGGTCACTAGCGGCGTGGCACAAGGATCGGTTTTAGGCCCTCTGTTGTAGATGAATGGGCTGGGCTCGTAGCTATGTATGCTTGTAGCGGGTCATGTAAGAAACGACGACAAATTGCATCAGCTCACGAGGGACGTGGACGAACTCCAAGGTTGGTCTGTATGATGGCTGACGATGTTCAGTTCAAGAGAGAGGGAGAGAGAGAGAGAGAGAGAGAGAGAGAGAGAGAGAGAGAGAGAGAGAGAGAGAGAGAGAGAGAGAGAGAGAGAGAGAGAGAGAGAGAGAGAGAGAGAGAGAGAGAGAGAGAGAGAGAGAGAGAGAGATTGATAGGACACTGAGAGAAGACTCTGGGGGCGATTATCACCTCGTGAGATAACAGTGTGAGGAACCAAGAGTGAGGGGGAGTACCTGAGGGCCGACGCTGTGTCGACTCTGTCACCAGCGCCGCACATCACGAAGAAGATAGACCGTCTGCTGGTGAGTATTTGAATCGTATGTAAGTATACGTGTAAGAGAGTGGTTGGTAAACTCTTCACCACACAGACCAGCGCTCATTCCTGTCTCACAAGTCCGGTCACAGCACATAAAGAAGCACGGGATTTGATAGAGATGGGTCCAGATGAGGGGAAGGAGAATGAAAAGAAAAAAATAAGAGCTTAGCTTCCATGAGAGGGTGAGGGTTAGAAAGCTGTCCACCATGGAGGAAAGATGAGAAATGAGGGGAACATTACTGCTTGTCTTCAATTTCATGAATTATCCCAGTGACAGAGAACAGATCCTCAAGAGAAGGTGTGCCAGAAGAGCCAGAGGCTGTGACGAAGAGCTGGGCAGGAAGATGGATAGTCAAGTTGTGATCAAGTACGTCTTCGAGTGGCTGGCGTAGCACACGCGAGATAACGGTGAATACCAACACTTTAAGAAGGACTTGAAGACTTAAAGACTAGTTAATGATGTAACAAGTTCAAAGGGAAGGTAGAGCGGGCCGGCTTTACGAGCAGAGAGCTCCCTCCAGACTGTACAAATAGACGAGTCTATCGGTAAATACGAACATACAAACGTCCCACACCGACTTAATGATGTGATGCATAATTACGTTACGCTTAATGAATTTACTGGGTTCGTATGGAGAGTTTTCCATGACTTTGTGCAGAACTCACCTTAAAGGTGTAGATGGGGGTGTCTGTGTAGTCGCTGAAGGTCGACTGAAACTTCGCCCACACCCTGTGTTGCCGGGAAGGGCGTGGGGTGAGCTAGCCCCCACACCCTGTGTTGCCGGTAAGGGTAAGGGGGTAGCTTGGCCCCACACCCTGTGTTGCTGGTAAGGGTAAGGGGGTAGCTTGGCCCCACTCTCTGTGTTGCCGGTAAGGGTAGGGGGTAGCTTGACCCCACACCCTGTGTTGCCGGTAAGGTTGGGAGGTAGCTTGGCCCCACACCCTGTGTTGCCGGGAAGGGCGTGGGGTGAGCTAGACCCCACACCCTGTGTTGCCGGTAAGGTTGGGGGGTAGCTTGGCCCCACACCCTGTGTTGCCGGTAATGGTGGGGGGTAGCTTGGCCCCACACCCTGTGTTGCCGGTAAGGGTAGGGGGGTAGCTTGGCCCCACTCTCTGTGTTGCCGGTAAGGTTGAGGGGTAGCTTGGCCCCACACCCTGTGTTGCCGGGAACGGTAGGGGGTAGCTAGACCCCATACCCTGTGTTGCCGGGAAGGGCGTGGGGTGAGCTTGGCCCCACACCCTGTGTTGCCGGGAAGGGCGTGGGGTGAGCTAGACCCCACACCCTGTGTTGCCGGGAAGGGCGCGGGGGTAGCTTGGCCCCACACCCTGTGTTGCCGGTCAGAGGCGGCGGGTGTGACTTGGCCAACACCGAACCTTGCAAGCGGATGACGCCCCTTAAGTCACTGCTGAACTGTGGCACTGTGGCACTGTGGCGGTGCCTGCTGGAGGGTGTAGGTAGGTGTTGGTGTCTCGTGTGTCACTGCCTCAGGAGGCACTAGGTGTAGTCTGGACCTGGCGCGTAGGGGTGTAGCGTGGAGTATAGACGATGTCTCGGTCACCAGGGGAGTGTATGGGTTTGGTCCTGCTAACTAGCCAGGTTGTGAGGGATTGCAACTTGGAGTGGCTGGAGTGGTTTCCCGTGTAGAGTGGCACTGATGTATGGCACCTCCCTCCTCCTACTTCCTACACACACACACACACACACACACCCACACACCCACACACACACTCCAGCTACGCCATCCTGCCTTCCACCACACTCACACTCAACTCTCTCTCTCTCTCTCTCTTTCTCCTCTTCATGATCATCATCATCACATATTTTCTTACATACGTCTTCCACCAACCCCGCCACCTTCCGTCCCTGAAACACTTCTATTCCCCCTCCACGCCACACACACACACACACACACCCACACACACCCACACACACACTCCAGCTACGCCATCCTGCCCTCCCCCACACTCACACTCAACTCTCTCTCTCTCTCTCTCTCTCTCTCTCTCTCTCTCTCTCTCTCTCTCTCTCTCTCTCTCTCTCTCTCTCTTTCTCCTCTTCATGATCATCATCATCACATATTTTCTTACATACGTCTTCCACCAACCCCGCCACCTTCCGTCCCTGAAACACTTCTATTCCCCCTCCACGCCACACACACACACACACACACACACAGGAGCCTAATCTACTGCACACATCCCAGATGTTCCCTAATATTGTCTCACAATAACACTTCACATTTTCTCTTACCACAGCACACCCTCATACTCCTCCCCCGCCTGCCTCTCCCTGGTAACTCCTGTGCCTCCCCCTGGTAACTCCTGTGCCTCTCCCTGGTAACTCCTGTGCCTCCCCCTGGTAACTCCCGTGCCTCTCCCTGGTAACTCCCGTGCCTCTCCCTGGTAACTCCCGTGCCTCCTCGTGGTAACTCCCGTGCCTCCCCCTGGTAACTCCCGTGCCTCCCCTTGATAACTCCTGTGCCTCCCCCTGGTAACTACCGTGCCTCCCCCTGGTAACTCCTGTGCCTCCCCCTGGTAACTCCTGTGCCTCTCCCTGGTAACTCCTGTGCCTCTCCCTGGTAACTACCGTGCCTCGTACTGGTAACTCTCGTGCCTCTCCCTGGCCGCCCCCCCTCTGCACCTCCTCCCTGCACCCTGGAACTCCTTCTCTGTACCTCTCCCTGGCACCACTGGGGCCACTCCGACCTCCCTCTCCCTGTGTTACTGTATGCACGCACGTGCATCACAACTTAACGTGATTTTAAGAGGCTTACGTGATGATCCGTCTGTGAACAGAGGTGTGAGTTGTCCCACGTTTCCCAAAGTCTTGGGGTAGCGTGACGGCACCTGCGGGTGCTAGACAGTCAAGAGGTAGTGATGTGAAAAACGTAAAGGGTCACAGTCCTTAGAACCAGACCCAGACTAGTTCCAAGAACCTGATGTACTGAACCCACGAATCTCAATTTCTCTACGTCTCTACGAGTGTCCCATACATAGTGGCAGGGATGCGAGTGTCCCATACATAGTGGCAGGGATGCGAGTCTCCCATACATAGTGGCAGGGATGCGAGTCTCCCATACATAGTGGAAGGGATGCGAGTCTCCCATACATAGTGGAAGGGATGCGAGTGTCCCATACATAGTGGAAGGGATGCGAGTCTCCCATACATAGTGGCAGGGATGTAAGTCTCCCATACATAGTGGCAGGGATGCGAGTCTCCCATACATAGTGGCAGGGATGCCAGCCTCCCATACATAGTGGCAGGGATGCGAGTCTCCCATACATAGTGGCAGGGATGCGAGTCTCTCATTCGTGAAGTACTGGAGTTCTGGCGTTTGCCAGGGTGTGGCTGGACCTGCTCCAGTACACCTGTACACGAACGTTGAGGCCACGCAGCTACCCAATTTCTTTTCCCCGGTGGCTGTGCCCTGCTACCAGTCATCCACCTGGAGTGCTGCCGCCACCCCGCAGAGTGTGAATCTAGGCTAAGTTCACTGTCGCTTTGTTTCTCGTGTGACCAACGACCGCTCACAGTACACCCCCAACACACACACTCGCACACACACACACACACACACGCACACGCACACCAACACCCGCTCGCTCGCTGAGCTCACGCGACCCACGTTCCTGCTGTACTGTCATGGTTCCCCAGGGTCGCGCCTGGTGCCCCAGCTGTCTGGCCGCTTCTGTCTGGCCTGCAGGTGACCAGCTGGATCACCACTTGCCGAGAGCCAGCTAACGACCACGCCAAACAGGTCCGTCTGACTACGGGCTGATCCGTCAATTCGCCGTCAGTGACCTTCGTCAGTTCGGCCACGCATCTGTCAACCGCAATCATCTGTTATCTGTCTGTGGGCGATGCATCTCCCCTGGGACGAAGCTTGACCCATGACGTCTATTGCTCTTCGGACGCCCACCCAATGACGCTTTTCTGTGCGTCACTGGTCCGTCATACGCCCTGACGTCATTGCTCATACACCCCTACCCTCCCTGTCCATGACGCGATCCAGCGCGTCAATCACCCGTCACGAACCATTGATCATCGTCATCATCATCTGGACCTGGGTGGCTCTATCTACCCGGGGCGACTGACGCACGGAGCGATGGCGCCTCCTCCTCCTGTAATCGAACATCGCCTCAGTCTACCACTGGGTCACTCCTGCGTTGAAGTACATGTTAGTCGACCTGCAGATTGAGGCTAGGTCAAACCTCCTTTATCATTGCCATGGCGAACCACTGTCACTTCCGTGATGGTCTCTGTGGTCTGGAGGTTGGTCTTCGTGCAGGCAGTTCCTCCCCCCCCCGTAGACTTTGGAGTCCCCCCAACACAGACACGTAGGTCTACCCATCTACCCAGCTGTGTTCAGTATTCCTGATGTATTGTTTACCGTGTTGTATTGGGTCTCATACATTTGTTATTGTATCATTATTCACATTTATCATTCCAAGTGTTCTCGTATCTATTACCCTTTTTTTTCGTTAATGCCTTTAGTTGGCTTGATTATTGCATTTACTTGCCTCGCTTGTTACATTTGCTTGCCTTACGTATTACATCGGTTTATCTTACGTATTACATTTGCTTGTCTTACGTATTACATTTGCTTGTCGTACGTATTACATTTGCTTGTCTTACGTATTACATTTGCTTGTCGTACGTATTACATTTGCTTGTCGTACGTATTACATTTGCTTGTCTTACGTATTACATTTGCTTGTTTTATGTATTACATTTGCTTGTTTTACGTATTACATTTGCTTGTCGTACGTATTACATTTGCTTGCCTTACGTATTACATTTGCTTGCCTTGCTTATCATATGTAATTTTGTCTTGCTTATTCAGTTTCTCTTTCGACGAAACCTGCTGTTTCAGACCCTACCTGTGTATGGTAATTTCAACTTTACTGTAACCGTACCTGTTATTATTTCCCCCCCGCCCACCTCCCTGTGTAGTCTTGACTACATCTACCTAACACGTCTTACTTACGGTGTCGTGGAATCGCAAATCAATCACTCACATTTATATCATTTTTTCCCTTTAAGTTTCGGTACGGACACATGAATCGCTTTGTTTCGTTTGTATGACGTACCCTCAGCGTAGTAAGTTCGGTACGTATGTTTCCCTTAAGGAGCAAAATGTCCTTTGTGTGTTATATTTCCTTGGGATCTTATTGTTCTTTTGGGTATGATGCCAATCATGCCATCGACATACCTCGTCCATTTCCTGTTTCTTCTCATTATAGCCATAAATTCATCTGCTTCGATCGCTTCTATGTACAGACATGCCATCATCGCTGAGCGCGAACTTGCCCATGGCTAAGCTATAGTGCTGTGTGTATTCATTGTCATTAAAAGTGACTGCATCAAATTTAACGCAAAGAGAAATTCATTTTGAATGATATCTGTACAATCAGATCTTTAAGTTATCCACAACTCGTTTTTCTTTTTTTTTTTATACAGCTTCCATTGCCTCTTCTGGGCATTCATAGACAGAGATTTTACATCAAAGTTGGTGAGTTTCTCATTGCTGAAATTCATATCTATGTATTAGGTCTGAGGAATTTCGTAAGTGATTGCTACTGATTGATCCTGCTGGCTTTGGACAGTGATGTGGCCACACACTTGGCTAACCTATGTGGTGCACTGCTGATCCCTGATGTTATGTTCCTCACTGTGTAGTCTAGGTAGATCGTACTTTCAGGCCGGTCTTGGTGCCTCTTCCAGTAGATTAAGCAACTTTCCCCTTTCTCTGATTTGCTTGATACTTTCCTGACCTGCACTGTGAACTTATCCTCCTCTCCTTTTGCGTATCCATCCAATTTTCTCTCGTATGTTCTGTTGCCATTCAGTTGATCCAACATTATGAAAGCAGATGTAAGAAAAGCTAGAGAGTCCGGCATTGAAATAGGATAAATGGTCAAACCTGAATGCAACAACCCTGCTAATGAAGATAGCGTAGTATACAAAGTCCCATGTAATAGCTGTCCTTCTTCATACTATGGTGTGTCAGGACGTGGGCTTGAGAAACGTACAACAGAGCACAGGAATAATGTGAGAGCTTATAGGACATCCACTCCTATAATGGTTCATGTAGACAGGTAGGGACACGTCGCTAGCTGGAACGGTGATGTAATATTAAGCAAAGGTTCAACAAAGACAATGAGAAAAGCGATTGAAGCTGCATACATCAATGTAAATAATACCATAAACCGTAGGGAAGGTTTTGTGTGTATAGCGGAAGCAGGAAGCTCATTGGTTGTGAGGTGCATAGTCGGGGGAGGAACAGCCAATCAGGGAGCAGAATTCTCAGGCAGCCCGGGAGGTGACCTGCGCGCGCTTGTATTCAAGGCCAAGCTGGGGTGCTCGTTGTCGGTACCCTGAACACACACGCACACAAGACCCCGACATACCATGCACAAAAACCAGGGAACGGGCCGCCTACAGGCAAAGGCCCGTGTCGGACCAAGCAGAGGCCCGAAGGTCTTAAGATATAGAAAAAGAAAATGCTGGCTGTCAGCTCTGTGAGCAAGAACCTTGGGAGTCGAAACTTTAAAGCAATACAGTTCTCACATTACTCCTAGCTTAGCAGTGACGCTCCCACCTACCACATAGGGGTCCCGGGTTTCATCCTGGCTGATGGAGGTTTGCATATATATATATATATATATATATATATATATATATATATATATATATATATATATCCCTGGGGATAGGGGAGAAAGAATACTTCCCACGTATTCCCTGCGTGTCGTAGAAGGCGACTAAAAGGGGAGGGAGCGGGGGGCTGGAAATCCTCCCCTCTCGTTTTTTTTTAATTTTCCAAAAGAAGGAACAGAGAATTGGGCCAGGTGAGGGTATTCCCTCAAAGGCCCAGTCCTCTGTTCTTAACGCTACCTCGCTAATGCGGGAAATGGCGAATAGTTTGAAAGAATATATATATATATATATATATATATATATATATATATATATATATATATATATATATATATATATATATATATATATATATATATATATATATTGTGGAAAGACTGAGATCAGTAAATACAAGGAAACATATCTAGAAAAGGAGAATAATAGAGAGTTGGGAGAGACGGGTAGATAGAAATGCTGGTGTATTCCCTTCGTCCACAGACGAACGACACAAGATGTCAACACCAGCTGATTATACATTGCAGCAATGCCTTCCGGCGGGATGATGCTCTCGCCTCACACACCTGGTCAAGTATGCTGATATCTCTGCCATTAACATATTCATGAGGGGGAAATGTTGGCACGTTCTGGGACGATAGTTACCGGCGCTCGTCTCGAGTATCACTGGAGGAGCTATTTTGTTTGTCTGAGCTGATGCAAAACGAAGCAGTTTATAGCCCTCCACCAGACACTGGCCCCTGATTCGATGTTAAGACGCGCGCCATACGTGAGGGTGAGGGTGACGGTGGTGATGAGGATGGTAGATGACACGTTGCTGGGACACACAGGATACGTGAGGACACACAGGATACGTGAGGACACACAGGATACGTCTGGACACACAGGATACGTGAGGACACACAGGATACATGAGGGTGATGGTGGTGATGAAGATGGCAGATGACACGTTGCCAGGACGTCAGAGATATATGAGGGTGGAGGTGATGATCATAGTGAGGGTGGCACGTGGAAATGTGCAGGCAAGGAGGAATGTTAGAAGTGAGGAGGGAGGCTGGTGATAGAAGCAAAATGCACGGAGACTAACCCCAGACCATCCATGGGGCATGAACCCTCCGTATCTACTTACCCTGGACCATCCATGGGACATGAACCCTCCGTATCTACTTACCCTGGACCATCCATGGGACATGAACCCTCCGTGTCTACCTTCCCCTCAGACCATCCATGGGGCATGAATCCTCCGTGTCTACTTGCCCCTCAGACCATCCATGGGGCATGAACCCTCCGTATCCACTTACCCCGGACCATCCATGGGGCATGAACCCTCCGTATCCACTTACCCCTCAGACCATCCATGGGGCATGAGCCCTCCGTATCCACTTACCCCGGACCATCCATGGGGCATGAACCCTGAGGGTCCGCTTACCCTGGACCATCCATGAGGCATGAACCCTCCGTGTCTACTTACCCCTCAGACCATCCATGGGGCATGAACACTCCGTATCCACTTACCCCGGACCATCCATGGGGCATGAACCCTGAGGGTCCGCCCCAGTTCTTGAAGTCGACGAAGAAGAGGCCGACCACCATCACGAAGACCCACACGATGAAGTTGACCAAGTTGAGGATGTTGTTGAACTGCACTGACTTGCGGACGCCCCCGACCAACACCCCGCCCATCATGAGGGTCAGCACGAAGGCCAGCAGGTCCGGAGGCTCACCTGTTGACCTCGACACACTTAGCAAACACAACGCACACACTCACCACGACCCCTGTCTGCTACATACTCAGCCAGACACTCACACACCACGACTCCTGTCTGCTACATACTCAGCCAGACGCACACACACCACGACTCCTGTCTGCTACATACTCAGCCAGACACTCACGTACCACGACTCCTGTCTGCTACACACTCAGCCAGACACTCACACACCACGACTCCTGTCTGCTACATACTCAGCCAGACACTCACACACCACGACTCCTGTCTGCTACACACTCAGCCAGACACTCACACACCACGACTCCAGTCTGCTACATACTCAGCCAGACACTCACACACCACGACTCCTGTCTGCTACACACTTAGCCAGACACTCGCACACCACGACTCCTGTCTGCTACATACACAACGGTACACACACACACACACCACGACTCCTGTATTCTACATACACAGCGGTACACCCACATACCATGGATCCTGTATCTTACATACACAACGGTACACCCACATACCATGGATCCTGTATCTTACATACACAACGGTACACCCACACACCACGATCCTTATTCTACATACACAACGCTACACCCACACACCACGACTCCTGATTCTATATACACAACTGTACACACACACACACACACCACGACTCCTGTATTCTACATACACAACGGTACACCCACATACCACGATCCTTATTCTACATACACAACGCTACACCCACACACCACGACTCCTGATTCTATATACACAACGGTACACACACACACACACACACACACACACACACACACACACACACACACACACACTCACACACACACACACACACACACACCACGACTCCTGTATTCTACATACACAAAGGTACACCCACATACCACAGATCCTGTATATTACATACACAACGGTACACTTTCACACGTTTAGTTAGACAGCTAAAGATACACAATTTTGGCTAAGAATCACCATGGGCGAGCAACGTTCACATGACACTTGGCCAACAGCTTGTTAAACTGTGATGAATGATATAATGATAAAGTGTTTAGACGAGTGCATACATGATATGGTTACTAGGGAGTTACCTTGCTAATAAATACTCAGGAAATGCCTTTCTAACAACAGTACTAGGATGATATCCTCCTAACAACAGTACTAGGATGATATCCTCCTAAGAACAGTACTAGGATGATGTCCTCCTAACAACAGTACTAGGATGATGTCCTCCTAACAACAGTACTAGGAAGATATCATCCTAACAACAGTACTAGGAAGATATCATCCTAACAACAGTACTAGGAAGATATCATCCTAACAACAGTACTAGGATGATGTCCTCCTAACAACAGTACTAGGATGATGTCCTCCTAACAACAGTACTAGGATGATATCCTCCTAACAACAGTACTAGGATGATATCCTCCTAACAACAGTACTAGGATGATATCCTCCTAAGAACAGTACTAGGATGATGTCCTCCTAACAACAGTACTAGGATGATGTCCTCCTAACAACAGTACTAGGAAGATATCATCCTAACAACAGTACTAGGATGATGTCCTCCTAACAACAGTACTAGGATGATGTCCTCCTAACAACAGTACTAGGAAGATATCATCCTAACAACAGTACTAGGATGATATCCTCCTAACAACAGTACTAGGATGATGTCCTCCTAACAACAGTACTAGGATGATGTCCTCCTAACAACAGTACTAGGATGATGTCCTCCTAACAACAGTACTAGGAAGATATCATCCTAACAACAGTACTAGGATGATATCCTCCTAACAACAGTACTAGGATGATGTCCTCCTAACAACAGTACTAGGATGATGTCCTCCTAACAACAGTACTAGGATGATGTCCTCCTAACAACAGTACTAGGAAGATATCATCCTAACAACAGTACTAGGAAGATATCATCCTAACAACAGTACTAGGATGATGTCCTCCTAACAACAGTACTAGGATGATATCCTCTTAACAACAGTACTAGGATGATGTCCTCCTAACAACAGTACTAGGATGATATCCTCTTAACAACAGTACTAGGATAATACCTTCATAACAACAGTACTAGGATAATACCTTCATAACAACAGTACTAGGATAATACCTTCATAACAACAGTACTAGGATAATACCTTCCTAACAACAGTACTAGGATAATACCTTCATAACAACAGTACTAGGATAATACCTTCCTAACAACAGTACTAGGATAATACCTTCATAACAACAGTACTAGGATAATACCTTCATAACAACAGTACTAGGATAATACCTTCATAACAACAGTACTAGGATAATACCTTCATAACAACAGTACTAGGATAATACCTTCCTAACAACAGTACTAGGATAATACCTTCATAACAACAGTACTAGGATAATACCTTCATAACAACAGTACTAGGATAATACCTTCATAACAACAGTACTAGGATAATACCTTCATAACAACAGTACTAGGATAATACCTTCATAACAACAGTACTAGGGAGGTACTTTTCTAATAAAAGCATGTTTGGAATTCATCATAGATATCTAGCATAGCTTCCCTGATTTGATAACTGCACGTTTCATTAATGTTAGTTTTTGCATATTTACTCTGAAAACACCCATTCTATCCGAGCAAAATCTGATGTGAAGTTAATGAGGAATGAGTAGCCGTTGATTTTGCCTGTCAGCAACTTTTGGAAAGAGATCTGCCAACGGTACACTAAGCAAGCGGTACAATGGGCGAAAAGGTACAAGGGGCAAGCGGTACTAAGCCAAACGGTACTTGGTCCCTTGAACACGACGCTGAAACCCTCCTCCAGAACAGTAACGACCATTACGAACGACTCTACTACCCTTGACCACAACGGTACGACCCCTGTGCATCAATGTCGTGTACTCTTAAGCGTTACGTCAAAGACATAAGGGTCGTGCCTCACGCGTCGTGCTCAAGAGTCGTACCCATCTGTACTGAAGGACTGTGTGTGCCATGACGCTCAAGGGTCGTGTCGTCGTGCCCAAGGGTCGTCCGCTGTGCTCAAGGAGCTGGAGGCAAAATGCGTGAAGAGCAGAGGACCCAGGTACACCTGGCTCGCTCTTCAGCACGAAGGGAGGACCTGCTCATCTCGAACTCATGGAATTCGTCCGACCCATTGCAAAGAGGGATCTTACAGTGCCCCTTGATCTGACCTTCCTCATCACACCTGTAGCCACAGCTGCCAGGAGACGACACCTACCAAACATCGTGCCGAAGGTGTTCCTCATACTGGTCGAGATGGCGCCGTTGAAGATGGCGTCGAAGCAGGCGCTGAGGGCGCAGGCGCAGGCGGAGGTGCCGATCAGCTCCTCCAGAACCATGTTCCAGCCGATGATGAAGGCCATCACCTCGCCAACGGTGACGTAGCTGTACATGTAGGCGCCCCCAGACGTGTTGGGGACTCGCACTCCAAACTCGGCGTAGCACACGCCTGTGGACAGCCAACAGGAACAGAGATGAGGCACCTGACGCGGGAAAAGGAGCACAGATGAGGTGATTAATACGGAAAAGGAACTCGTGTGAGATCATCACCACGTAAAGGGAACATAGGTGAGGTCGTGGCTCCAGAAGTGGGACACAGGTGAGGTTTGTGATACGGAACAGGAAGAGAGATGACTGGAAACATGGGTCTGGAACACACGAGTGAGGTCGTCGCATCGGAACAGGAACACTGGTGAAGTCGTTGCTCCGGAAGAGGAACACGTGTGAAAGTATTGATCCGGAGGAGAAACACATGTGAGTCAAACGTTCCGGAAAAGGAGAACTTTATTGATCCCAAACACGAACACAGGACGTGAGGGGGAGATGGTCTGTCCGTGCCCCGCGAACAGGAAGAAGAGGGGGTGAGTTGGGCGCTTCTGGATGTCTGCCTGGCTGGCGAGCCAGCACCACTCCCCTGTACCGGAGCGACCATGGGCAGGGCCCTCACCACAAGACGGCTGGGGGCCCACAGGGCCCACAGTGTTACTTACCCAGAGGCTGAGATAACATGGCCCTTTGATCTGTGACACTCAAAGATAACTAACATAACTAGAGTAACTAGCATTACTTAATTAGTAGCGTTACTAGAGTAACTAAGATTACTAGTATAGCATTACCAGAGAGACCAGGATTGCTAGAGTATGTAGCATTATTAGAATAACTAACATTGCAATAATAACTAGCATCATTTAAGTAAATAGCATTACTGTTACAACTAGCATTACTAGAATAACTAACAATATCAATGTAACTAGCACTACTAGAGTAACTTGCATTACTAGAGTAAATAGCATTACTAGAATAACTAGCATTACTAATGCAACTAGCATCAGAGTAACTAGCACCACTAACGCAAGAAGCATTAGTAGACTAGCATACGTTATAAGGATAACTAGCACTATTAGCGTAACTAGCACTATTAGAGTAACTAGCATTACTAAAGTAACTAGATATACCAATGTAACAAGCATTATAAGGGTAACATCAACATTGATAGATTACCTAGCATTACTAGAGTAACTAGAATTACCAATGCACCTAGAATTATTGGAGTAACTAGTATTCCTAGGATAAATAGCATTACTAGAGTAGTAAACATTACCAGTATAACTAGCATTGATAGGGTAACCACCTCTACTAGAGTAACTAGCATTATTAGAATAACTAGTATTTCTAGGGTAACTAGTTTTATGAGAGTAGTTATCATGACTAGCGAAATTCCTAACTGGAGAATTACTTGTTTGATCCGAGTAACCATAACTCGAGTGACAATTTTCTAGAATAACTAAAATAACTAGCATAAATAGAATAGTTATCATCAGAAACATAACTAGTCACCATCATCTGTAGATTAACTAGCGTGACTAAAGTAACCATCATCAGAAGCGTTACTAGTATTAATGTTACTACAGTAACCATGACTAGAGTAACTATCATCAAGAGAAAGTAACTACAGTTACTATTGTGCTGTTATTAGCATTATGGGAGTACCTTAGTTACCGCAGTAACAAGCACTAGGGAAATAACAAGCAATGCATGGTATGTTAGCATTAAATTGATATACATCAATGGGACAGTAAACATATACATATTTTTCATACTATTCGCCACCTCCCGCATCATCGAGGTAGTGTCAAGAACAGAGGACTCAGCCTTGGAGGGAATATCCTCACTTAGCCCCCTTCTCTGTTCCTTCTTTTGGAAAATCGAAAACGAGAGGGGAGGATTTCTAGCCCCCCCGCTACCTCCCCTTTTAGTCGCCTTCTACGACACATTATTACTCATCTCAACGTGACAGAGTTAAATTATCATCATTTCAATCTATGTTCCTTACGGCATTACGTATTTGCAGTCCAGAGTATATTGATGATGAGTTTGAGAAGATATATTCTATTGGATCTAAGTTAAAGTACCCTAGATCTTTCATTGATAAATTCCTTAAGTTAGCAAAGAAATAATTTTATAGAGTTGACACCAAGAATCTTTTAGTTCTCCCTTTTAATGATAATTTTACTTTACTTCCCATGTTGCTTTAATCCTTTACTGCAAATGTTGCCTTCAGCAACAAAAATACTATAAAGAATATCTTAATCAGGAGCTCACCAGAAAATTCTCCTGGGTGCATCTATAAAGTGCCATGCAGAAATTGTGATAAGCTTTATGTTGGGAAAACTGGTAAGGATCCTTCTCTTAGACTTAAGCAACATAAATAAAGTATAAGAACGGAACAAGAATCAAATGCCTTGTTTAATCACGTTAAGAACTATGATCATTGTATCGACTGAAGTAATGACCATCTCAGTTATTAGCTGTGACTCTATTACCACAAGAAATATCATTGAATCTTCTATTATCAAATACACAAAAAATTATAAGCTTAATATTAGTGAAAGTCTATACAAATTGGATAACTTTCTTGTTGATAAAATTTGTAAACAATTCACCTTCTTGTCCACATAACAAGTTTATGATACGCTCGTTGTCTGTCTTGGACAATCACATGTTTACCATATGGCGTCCTAGCTTCGTCTCTTCGTTGTATATCAACTGACTGTTATATTTCTCTCTTTTGTCTCCCCTGATGATGTGATTATTACACGAAAGTGCACTTGGGAACTTATCGTTTCATTTTCCCCGTGGACTCGTATGCCTTAGCCTGTGCCATGTAATCGACCACCTCCTTTAGAATAGATGAACAGCTGGGTTAATTGTGGACCAACTGCCGCAACCAAGATTCGACCCTATACGCTCGATCTTGAACGGCCCGTGAATGAGTCACGGTCAGGAAGGCCAAACCTCCACACCACGGAGGTGCATAACGAACAGTATAATCAACTTTTTTTTCTGTAAAAATACAGGTTTTTTCTAAAAGATTGGACATAAACGAGGATAAGATGAGCCATGGTACAGCTGTTATATTATGATAAGTTTGTAAATGTTTAACTACGTGAACACGAGATGCTTCATAATACGTTCTGCCATAATGCTTTCTTCGAACTTGGAGCCAAATGAAGATAAGGCTCATCACAGGCAGTTATATTTTGGTAAATATTTTTTCCCCTTTAACACCGAATCTTATGAAGATAAGAGGTGTCTTATTTAGGTTGTTTAAGTAAGGTAATTTTGTGAAGATTGGAGCCATTTGAAGGAGATGAGATGCGTCAAAGCATGTTGTTGTAATAAGGTAATTTTCAAGGTTAGGTTATTTTTAGATATGATTATTTCTCATCCCATTATACATGGAGGAGACACTTTCCACGTATAGATGAGTTGATATGAGAAAAATTAGACCTTATATACAACTGTAAGTGAAATGTAATTGCTTGCCTTAATGTGAGGAAGGTTGACAAAGGGGATATATAGGTAAGAAGTGGAGGGAATAAGAAGCGTGAGACCAAATTGGAGATGGAAGGATAGAGTGAAAAAGATCTTGAGTGACAGGGGCCTGATCGTGCAGGAGGGTGAAAGACGCGCACGGGATAGATTGAATTTGAACGATGTGGTATAAGCGGGTCGACGTGCAGTCAGTGGACTGAGCCAGGGCATGTGAAGCGTCTGGGGTAAACCGTGAAAGGGTCTGTGGGGCCTGGTTCTGGTTTTGGTGGATTGCACATGACAACTAGAGAATGAATGTGAGCGATTCCGGCCTTTCTTCGTCTGTTCTTGGCGCTACCTCACTAACGCGGGAAACAGTGGACAAAGCATGAATTAAACATGCATATTTCTATGTGTTTTTTTCTTTCCCCAGGAGCCCTCTTCGCTCCAATGCTGTGTTGCCTCCAGCTCAAAGAAAATTATGGGCAGCTGTTGCCTGAATAATCTTGGACGAGACTGTATTCCCTTTTTTCGACAGCCGATGCCACAGCCTCACCGAAGGTGAACATTCACTCACTCTCGGTGCAACCACAGCTATGTGGAGTCCGGTAACACCCACGTACATACCAAAACATACATGCAAAGTCATACCCACATACATAAAGAAATATTGTCATCATGACTTAGGTGTATTGAAGTGATGGCCGGAAACATTTTACACCCTCAGTGTCAGTAGGTTGAAGACAGCAGTCGCCCAGGGAAGTGCAACCCGTACTGACTTAGGAGCGTTCTGAGGCGATGCCCGGAACCGTGCTCCACCCTCAGTGCCAGGATCTCTTTACACTTTCCTTCTCACTAAAGCTCTGGTAAGGGGTAAAAACTTGTCATCTTTTGCCCTTACACGCTTCATACACCTCTGTCCCTCTAGACGCTGTCCTCATAAAGTCTCTACATGGCGTCCCTCTATCATTTCATGTGTGAGACTCTTCCATTTCGTTCCTCTTCGCTTCTCTTATTATTCGAGGCTTCGCCCTCGGCTAGATCCGTCCTCAGCTGGAGCCACTATTGGTCAAGTGATATTTGTGGCTGAGGGTGATGTAGGAGGCGGCGCCTCCCTGCCTGAGGGAGCTGGTGGTGTGTGGTGCTCTGGCGAGCGGGACGAGCCTCCCCTTCCTCCTCCCTGCTGGTCTGGCGGAGGCAGGCAGTATGGCTCCGCTAGATTAGATCTTATTATTGGTGCCTGATGGCGGAGCCCAACCTTTTATTACTTGGCCAAGACTCGCGTGGAGGCGGCGCGCCCTGGTGGAGCTGTAGGGCCAGGAATGGTGCGGGTGCGGGTGGGGTTGAAGCGCTGTCCCTCTGTTGTCCTGGTGTGTGTGGTTGTGGGTCTTAGGACAGTGTTAAGCTCTAATGCTCTTTGATCCTTTGTCCTCTCCGCTTCTCGTTCGTCTAGTGTCCTCTCCTCCTCAGTTATTGTTGATCATGTGTCCTCTCCATTCCCTTTATCTATTTTTTCGTCTCTCTATTCTCGCTGAATTGTCTATTGTCCTCTCCACTTTTTGTGGTTTCTCTCGTATCCTTCCCAGGCCCATTGTTTGTATCGTGTCCTGTCTACTTCCTGTTGTTTGTTTCGTGTCCTCTCCACTCACTCTTCTCCTCTCTTCTATCTACAGATCCCCAGTTGTTTGGTGTGCTTCTCTCCTCCCGTATTGTTTGCTCCTTGTCTTATCCTCCTGTGTTGTTTGCCCCTTGTCCTATCCTCCGGTGTTGTTTGCCATTGTCCTCCCCCATATCTATCATTTGTCTCGTGTTCTCTCTATCTCTTGTTATTTGTCTTTCTATTTCCTCATCATCCCTTGTTCTGTCTCTCTACATATACGTACATTAATATCTCTACGCTTCTCTGCTATCTCTTGTTCAACACTTATCTGTCTCACCATCTCCACCAGTCCTTGACTGTCTCACCATCTCCACCAGTCTTTGACTGTCTCACCATCTCCACCAATATTTAACTGTCTCACCATCTCCACCAGTCCTTGACTGTCTCACCATCTCCACCAGTCCTTGACTGTCTCATCATCTCCACCAGTCCTTGACTGTCTCACCATCTCACCAGTCCTTGACTGTCTCACCATCTCCACCAGTCCTTGACTGTCTCACCATCTCCACCAGTCCTTGACTGTCTCACCATCTCCACCAGTCCTTGACTGTCTCATCATCTCCACCAGTTCTTGACTGTCTCACCATCTCCACCAGTCTTTGACTGTCTCACCATCTCCACCAGTCTTTGACTGTCTCACCATCTCCACCAGTCCTTGACTCTCACCATCTCCACCAGTCCTTGACTGTCTCACCATCTCACCAGTCCTTGACTGTCTCACCATCTCCACCAGTCCTTGACTGTCTCATCATCTCCACCAGTCCTTGACTGTCTCACATCTCCACCAGTCCTTGACTGTCTCACCATCTCCACCAGTCTTTGACTCTCACCATCTCCACCAGTCCTTGACTGTCTCACCATCTCCACCAGTCTTTGACTGTCTCACCATCTCCACCAGTCTTTGACTGTCTCACCATCTCCACCAGTCTTTGACTGTCTCACCATCTCCACCAGTCTTTGACTGTCTCACCATCTCCACCAGTCCTTGACTGTCTCACATCTCCACCAGTCCTTGACTGTCTCATCATCTCCACCAGTCCTTGACTGTCTCATCATCTCCACCAGTCCTTGACTGTCTCACCATCTCCACCAGTCCTTGACTGTCTCACATCTCCACCAGTCCTTGACTGTCTCACCATCTCCACCAGTCCTTGACTGTCTCATCATCTCCACCAGTCTTTGACTGTCTCACCATCTCCACCAGTCCTTGACTGTCTCACATCTCCACCAGTCCTTGACTGTCTCATCATCTCCACCAGTCCTTGACTGTCTCACATCTCCACCAGTCCTTGACTGTCTCACCATCTCCACCAGTCTTTGACTGTCTCACCATCTCCACCAGTCCTTGACTGTCTCATCATCTCCACCAGTCCTTGACTGTCTCATCATCTCCACCAGTCCTTGACTGTCTCATCATCTCCACCAGTCTTTGACTGTCTCACCATCTCCACCAGTCCTTGACTGTCTCATCATCTCCACCAGTCTTTGACTGTCTCACCATCTCCACCAGTCTTTGACTGTCTCACCATCTCCACCAGTCCTTGACTGTCTCATCATCTCCACCAGTCTTTGACTGTCTCACCATCTCCACCAGTCTTTGACTGTCTCACCATCTCCACCAGTCCTTGACTGTCTCATCATCTCCACCAGTCCTTGACTGTCTCATCATCTCCACCAGTCTTTGACTGTCTCACCATCTCCACCAGTCTTTGACTGTCTCACCATCTCCACCAGTCCTTGACTGTCTCATCATCTCCACCAGTCTTTGACTGTCTCACCATCTCCACCAGTCTTTGACTGTCTCACCATCTCCACCAGTCTTTGACTGTCTCACCATCTCACCAGTCCTTGACTGTCTCATCATCTCCACCAGTCCTTGACTGTCTCATCATCTCCACCAGTCTTTGACTGTCTCACCATCTCCACCAGTCCTTGACTGTCTCACATCTCCACCAGTCCTTGACTGTTCATCATCTCCACCAGTCCTTGACTGTCTCACATCTCCACCAGTCCTTGACTGTCTCATCATCTCCACCAGTCTTTGACTGTCTCACCATCTCCACCAGTCTTTGACTGTCTCACCATCTCCACCAGTCCTTGACTGTCTCACCATCTCCACCAGTCCTTGACTGTCTCATCATCTCCACCAGTCCTTGACTGTCTCATCATCTCCACCAGTCCTTGACTGTCTCACATCTCCACCAGTCCTTGACTGTCTCATCATCTCCACCAGTCTTTGACTGTCTCACCATCTCCACCAGTCTTTGACTGTCTCACCATCTCCACCAGTCTTTGACTGTCTCACCATCTCACCAGTCCTTGACTGTCTCATCATCTCCACCAGTCTTTGACTGTCTCACCATCTCCACCAGTCCTTGACTGTCTCACATCTCCACCAGTCCTTGACTGTCTCACCATCTCCACCAGTCCTTGACTGTCTCACCATCTCCACCAGTCTTTGACTGTCTCACCATCTCCACCAGTCTTTGACTGTCTCACCATCTCCACCAGTCCTTGACTGTCTCACCATCTCCACCAGTCCTTGACTGTCTCACCATCTCACCAGTCCTTGACTGTCTCATCATCTCCACCAGTCTTTGACTGTCTCACCATCTCCACCAGTCCTTGACTGTCTCATCATCTCCACCAGTCCTTGACTGTCTCATCATCTCCACCAGTCTTTGACTGTCTCACCATCTCCACCAGTCCTTGACTGTCTCACATCTCCACCAGTCCTTGACTGTCTCATCATCTCCACCAGTCTTTGACTGTCTCACCATCTCCACCAGTCCTTGACTGTCTCATCATCTCCACCAGTCCTTGACTGTCTCACATCTCCACCAGTCCTTGACTGTCTCATCATCTCCACCAGTCCTTGACTGTCTCATCATCTCCACCAGTCCTTGACTGTCTCATCATCTCCACCAGTCCTTGACTGTCTCATCATCTCCACCAGTCCTTGACTGTCTCATCATCTCCACCAGTCCTTGACTGTCTCATCATCTCCACCAGTCTTTGACTGTCTCACCATCTCCACCAGTCCTTGACTGTCTCATCATCTCCACCAGTCCTTGACTGTCTCATCATCTCCACCAGTCTTTGACTGTCTCACCATCTCCACCAGTCCTTGACTGTCTCACATCTCCACCAGTCCTTGACTGTCTCATCATCTCCACCAGTCTTTGACTGTCTCACCATCTCCACCAGTCTTTGACTGTCTCACCATCTCCACCAGTCCTTGACTGTCTCATCATCTCCACCAGTCCTTGACTGTCTCACATCTCCACCAGTCCTTGACTGTCTCACCATCTCCACCAGTCTTTGACTGTCTCACCATCTCCACCAGTCCTTGACTGTCTCACCATCTCACCAGTCCTTGACTGTCTCATCATCTCCACCAGTCCTTGACTGTCTCATCATCTCCACCAGTCCTTGACTGTCTCATCATCTCCACCAGTCCTTGACTGTCTCATCATCTCCACCAGTCCTTGACTGTCTCACCATCTCCACCAGTCTTTGACTGTCTCACCATCTCCACCAGTCTTTGACTGTCTCACCATCTCCACCAGTCCTTGACTGTCTCATCATCTCCACCAGTCCTTGACTGTCTCATCATCTCCACCAGTCCTTGACTGTCTCATCATCTCCACCAGTCTTTGACTGTCTCACCATCTCCACCAGTCCTTGACTGTCTCACATCTCCACCAGTCCTTGACTGTCTCATCATCTCCACCAGTCTTTGACTGTCTCACCATCTCCACCAGTCCTTGACTGTCTCACATCTCCACCAGTCCTTGACTGTCTCATCATCTCCACCAGTCTTTGACTGTCTCACCATCTCCACCAGTCCTTGACTGTCTCACATCTCCACCAGTCCTTGACTGTCTCACCATCTCACCAGTCCTTGACTGTCTCACATCTCCACCAGTCCTTGACTGTCTCACATCTCCACCAGTCCTTGACTGTCTCATCATCTCCACCAGTCCTTGACTGTCTCACCATCTCCACCAGTCCTTGACTGTCTCATCATCTCCACCAGTCCTTGACTGTCTCACCATCTCCACCAGTCCTTGACTGTCTCATCATCTCCACCAGTCTTTGACTGTCTCACCATCTCCACCAGTCTTTGACTGTCTCACCATCTCCACCAGTCTTTGACTGTCTCACCATCTCCACCAGTCCTTGACTGTCTCACATCTCCACCAGTCCTTGACTGTCTCATCATCTCCACCAGTCCTTGACTGTCTCATCATCTCCACCAGTCCTTGACTGTCTCATCATCTCCACCAGTCTTTGACTGTCTCACCATCTCCACCAGTCCTTGACTGTCTCACATCTCCACCAGTCCTTGACTGTCTCATCATCTCCACCAGTCTTTGACTGTCTCACCATCTCCACCAGTCCTTGACTGTCTCACCATCTCCACCAGTCTTTGACTGTCTCACCATCTCACCAGTCCTTGACTGTCTCACCATCTCCACCAGTCTTTGACTGTCTCACCATCTCCACCAGTCTTTGACTGTCTCACCATCTCCACCAGTCTTTGACTGTCTCACCATCTCCACCAGTCCTTGACTGTCTCACCATCTCCACCAGTCCTTGACTGTCTCATCATCTCCACCAGTCCTTGACTGTCTCACCATCTCCACCAGTCTTTGACTGTCTCACCATCTCCACCAGTCTTTGACTGTCTCACCATCTCCACCAGTCTTTGACTGTCTCACCATCTCCACCAGTCTTTGACTGTCTCACCATCTCCACCAGTCTTTGACTGTCTCACCATCTCCACCAGTCCTTGACTGTCTCATCATCTCCACCAGTCTTTGACTGTCTCACCATCTCCACCAGTCCTTGACTGTCTCACATCTCCACCAGTCCTTGACTGTCTCACATCTCCACCAGTCCTTGACTGTCTCACATCTCCACCAGTCCTTGACTGTCTCACCATCTCCACCAGTCTTTGACTGTCTCACCATCTCCACCAGTCTTTGACTGTCTCACCATCTCACCAGTCCTTGACTGTCTCACATCTCCACCAGTCCTTGACTGTCTCATCATCTCCACCAGTCCTTGACTGTCTCACATCTCCACCAGTCCTTGACTGTCTCACCATCTCACCAGTCCTTGACTGTTCATCATCTCCACCAGTCTTTGACTGTCTCACCATCTCCACCAGTCTTTGACTGTCTCACCATCTCCACCAGTCCTTGACTGTCTCACCATCTCCACCAGTCTTTGACTGTCTCACCATCTCCACCAGTCCTTGACTGTCTCACCATCTCACCAGTCCTTGACTGTCTCATCATCTCCACCAGTCTTTGACTGTCTCACCATCTCCACCAGTCTTTGACTGTCTCACCATCTCCACCAGTCTTTGACTGTCTCACCATCTCCACCAGTCTTTGACTGTCTCACCATCTCCACCAGTCCTTGACTGTCTCACATCTCCACCAGTCCTTGACTGTCTCACATCTCCACCAGTCCTTGACTGTCTCACATCTCCACCAGTCCTTGACTGTCTCATCATCTCCACCAGTCTTTGACTGTCTCACCATCTCACCAGTCCTTGACTGTCTCACATCTCCACCAGTCTTTGACTGTCTCACCATCTCCACCAGTCCTTGACTGTCTCATCATCTCCACCAGTCTTTGACTGTCTCACCATCTCCACCAGTCCTTGACTGTCTCACCATCTCCACCAGTCTTTGACTGTCTCACCATCTCCACCAGTCTTTGACTGTCTCACCATCTCCACCAGTCTTTGACTGTCTCACCATCTCCACCAGTCTTTGACTGTCTCACCATCTCCACCAGTCTTTGACTGTCTCACCATCTCCACCAGTCCTTGACTGTCTCACATCTCCACCAGTCCTTGACTGTCTCATCATCTCCACCAGTCTTTGACTGTCTCACCATCTCCACCAGTCTTTGACTGTCTCACCATCTCCACCAGTCTTTGACTGTCTCACCATCTCCACCAGTCTTTGACTGTCTCACCATCTCCACCAGTCTTTGACTGTCTCACCATCTCCACCAGTCTTTGACTGTCTCACCATCTCACCAGTCCTTGACTGTCTCACATCTCCACCAGTCCTTGACTGTCTCACATCTCCACCAGTCCTTGACTGTCTCATCATCTCCACCAGTCCTTGACTGTCTCACATCTCCACCAGTCCTTGACTGTCTCATCATCTCCACCAGTCTTTGACTGTCTCACCATCTCCACCAGTCCTTGACTGTCTCACCATCTCCACCAGTCTTTGACTGTCTCACCATCTCCACCAGTCTTTGACTGTCTCACCATCTCCACCAGTCCTTGACTGTCTCATCATCTCCACCAGTCTTTGACTGTCTCACCATCTCCACCAGTCTTTGACTGTCTCACCATCTCCACCAGTCTTTGACTGTCTCACCATCTCCACCAGTCTTTGACTGTCTCACCATCTCCACCAGTCTTTGACTGTCTCACCATCTCCACCAGTCCTTGACTGTCTCATCATCTCCACCAGTCTTTGACTGTCTCACCATCTCACCAGTCCTTGACTGTCTCATCATCTCCACCAGTCCTTGACTGTCTCACCATCTCCACCAGTCTTTGACTGTCTCACCATCTCCACCAGTCCTTGACTGTCTCATCATCTCCACCAGTCTTTGACTGTCTCACCATCTCCACCAGTCTTTGACTGTCTCACCATCTCCACCAGTCCTTGACTGTCTCATCATCTCCACCAGTCCTTGACTGTCTCACATCTCCACCAGTCCTTGACTGTTCATCATCTCCACCAGTCTTTGACTGTCTCACCATCTCCACCAGTCCTTGACTGTCTCATCATCTCCACCAGTCTTTGACTGTCTCACCATCTCCACCAGTCCTTGACTGTCTCATCATCTCCACCAGTCTTTGACTGTCTCACCATCTCCACCAGTCTTTGACTGTCTCACCATCTCCACCAGTCCTTGACTGTCTCACCATCTCACCAGTCCTTGACTGTCTCATCATCTCCACCAGTCTTTGACTGTCTCACCATCTCCACCAGTCTTTGACTGTCTCACCATCTCCACCAGTCTTTGACTGTCTCACCATCTCCACCAGTCTTTGACTGTCTCACCATCTCCACCAGTCCTTGACTGTCTCATCATCTCCACCAGTCTTTGACTGTCTCACCATCTCCACCAGTCCTTGACTGTCTCATCATCTCCACCAGTCCTTGACTGTCTCACATCTCCACCAGTCCTTGACTGTCTCACCATCTCCACCAGTCCTTGACTGTCTCATCATCTCCACCAGTCCTTGACTGTCTCACATCTCCACCAGTCCTTGACTGTCTCATCATCTCCACCAGTCCTTGACTGTCTCATCATCTCCACCAGTCCTTGACTGTCTCATCATCTCCACCAGTCCTTGACTGTCTCATCATCTCCACCAGTCCTTGACTGTCTCATCATCTCCACCAGTCTTTGACTGTCTCACCATCTCCACCAGTCCTTGACTGTCTCATCATCTCCACCAGTCCTTGACTGTCTCATCATCTCCACCAGTCTTTGACTGTCTCACCATCTCCACCAGTCTTTGACTGTCTCACCATCTCCACCAGTCCTTGACTGTCTCACATCTCCACCAGTCCTTGACTGTCTCACCATCTCCACCAGTCTTTGACTGTCTCACCATCTCCACCAGTCTTTGACTGTCTCACCATCTCCACCAGTCTTTGACTGTCTCACCATCTCCACCAGTCTTTGACTGTCTCACCATCTCCACCAGTCTTTGACTGTCTCACCATCTCACCAGTCCTTGACTGTCTCATCATCTCCACCAGTCCTTGACTGTCTCACCATCTCCACCAGTCTTTGACTGTCTCACCATCTCCACCAGTCTTTGACTGTCTCACCATCTCCACCAGTCCTTGACTGTCTCATCATCTCCACCAGTCCTTGACTGTCTCATCATCTCCACCAGTCTTTGACTGTCTCACCATCTCACCAGTCCTTGACTGTCTCATCATCTCCACCAGTCCTTGACTGTCTCACATCTCCACCAGTCCTTGACTGTCTCACATCTCCACCAGTCCTTGACTGTCTCACATCTCCACCAGTCCTTGACTGTCTCACATCTCCACCAGTCCTTGACTGTCTCACATCTCCACCAGTCCTTGACTGTCTCACATCTCCACCAGTCCTTGACTGTCTCACATCTCCACCAGTCCTTGACTGTCTCACATCTCCACCAGTCCTTGACTGTCTCACATCTCCACCAGTCCTTGACTGTCTCATCATCTCCACCAGTCCTTGACTGTCTCATCATCTCCACCAGTCCTTGACTGTCTCACCATCTCCACCAGTCCTTGACTGTCTCACCATCTCCACCAGTCCTTGACTGTCTCATCATCTCCACCAGTCCTTGACTGTCTCATCATCTCCACCAGTCTTTGACTGTCTCACCATCTCCACCAGTCTTTGACTGTCTCACCATCTCCACCAGTCTTTGACTGTCTCACCATCTCCACCAGTCTTTGACTGTCTCACCATCTCACCAGTCCTTGACTGTCTCATCATCTCCACCAGTCCTTGACTGTCTCATCATCTCCACCAGTCCTTGACTGTCTCATCATCTCCACCAGTCCTTGACTGTCTCATCATCTCCACCAGTCCTTGACTGTCTCATCATCTCCACCAGTCCTTGACTGTCTCATCATCTCCACCAGTCCTTGACTGTCTCATCATCTCCACCAGTCTTTGACTGTCTCACCATCTCCACCAGTCCTGGGGGGTGTTCTGACGTGGGTTCTGGGGGTGTTCTGACGTGGGTTCTGGGGGTGGGATGTTCTGATATGTAGTACTAAAAGACTGAATATCGGCAAATTAAGTATAAAAGTCTGAAGTTTAAGGAAGGAACATATAAGTTTTAGGTATGAATAAGTTTTAGGTATAGGTAAGTTTTAGGTATATATAAGTTTTAGGTATAGGTAAGTTTTAGGTACGGATAAGTTTCAGGTGTGGATTAAAGTAGGAAGAACTATAGAATTTTAAGTAATATATCGCCATAGCGCCAAGTATTTGAAAGCTATGATACCATAAGACTTCAGTGTTCTAAACCCTGCTTGTCTGAAGTACTGGTTGTGGAGACATTCTCGGAGTCAGTCATCTCCAAACAGTGACAAACTGCGTCAGTTTAGGTGAACTGCTGCTGCCTTTAATTCGGACAGTGCCAGTTTGAGGTATATATTTCCTGTTTAGGATATAGCTACGAGAGGGTTAGACAATGGTGCTGCACAGTTAGGCTCCTGCCACTACTAGTTATAACAGAGACCATTTGGAGGCAATTTTTATCTACTTTTGTAGGGAATGCACGACTTTGACAGTCACTGAGCGAGGCAGTGAGTGATTCTTCTTAGCAGTGCCTTTTTTGTTTGCAGCACTGCACTGCATCTTTCCCTCGTTTAAACAGTGAAAGTGAAAGGCTTCAGCTGTACATGCTGGGGAAAAAGATTCTGGTGGGATAGGACTGGAATGGGAAGGCCCATGGATGGGACAGGGTTTGGATAGGACAGTAGGTGGTTGCGTGGGGACCTGTTGGGGACGGTATCTTGCTGGGTAACGACTTAGTCAGGACAGTACGTAGTTGGGAAAGTCGTTCGCTGGGACATTTCTTAGATGGAACATTACATGGTTGAAGGTCTCGTACTTGGGATACGTCGATGGTGCTTTAACTAACTGGAGTAGTGTCTAGTGTGGGTAATGTGCCTGATTGTGATAACCGCTCGCTGTAGCATTGCCCAACTGGATATCCTACCCTGTTTGGTTGAAGGTCTGTGTATCTAGAGAAGCGCTAGGCAGGATCCAGCACCAAGACGAAGGAGAAGAAGACATGTGTATTGTCTTCTTCAGGCATCACCTTGTTTAGGGAAGAGCTTGGCTAAATCATTGCTCGGTTGAAGTGGTACCTTTCTGAGACGAAGCCGCCTCTAGGGGGGTTTTCTGGGTGGCCTGCGGCTGAGGGGAGGTATAGGGGCAGTGTTGCCAGGGAGGGTCTGGGACCGTGGGCTGCGGTGTGTGTGGGGCGTCAGGGAGGGTCTGGGACCGTGGGTTGCGGTGTGTGTGGGGCGTCAGGGAGGGTCTGGGACCGTGGGCTGCGGTGTGTGTGGGGCGCCAGGGAGGGTCTGGGACCGTGGGTTGCGGTGTGTGTGGGGCGCTAGGGAGGGTCTGGGACCGTGGGTTGCGGTGTGTGTGGGGCGTCCTATGGCATAAGGGGCCAGGAGGGGAGAGTGGCAGTGTCAACACGGAGCGTAAATAGTGCCACATATTAGGAGGGCAGGGGAGGTGACACTGTTTATACGGAGGGTCCGCGAGAAGGGGGAAGTAGAGACCATCCTGGCCTGATAGACTGAGAGAGAGAGAGAGAGAGAGAGAGAGAGAGAGAGAGAGAGAGAGAGAGAGAGAGAGAGAGAGAGAGAGAGAGAGAGAGAGAGAGAGAGAGAGAGAGAGAGAGAGAGAGAGAGACCTAGCAGGTGACAGTGTCTCTTACAATATCCAGTATGAGCATTATGTCCGTACACCACCTGAGTCTAATCCTTCCAACATGTCCGCCACCACAGTAGGCCACTTATACTAAAGAACCTATACCAGTATATCCATCAATACAGTTACATAACCCGGACTCAATTTGCTAGCCACATACAGCTTCAAGGATGCGCTCCATCCAGTAAGAGGAAAACAATATATAAGAATATATATATATATATATATATATATATATATATATATATATATATATATATATATATATATATATATATATATATATATATATATATATATATATATATATATATATATATATACATACATATATATACATATCCGTGGGGATAGGGGAGAAAGAATACTTCCCACGTATTCCCTGCGTGTCGTAGAAGGCGACTAAAAGGGAAGGGAGCAGGGGGCTTGATATATATATATATATATATATATATATATATATATATATATATATATATATATATATATATATATATATATATATATATATATATATATATATATATATATATATATATATATATATATATATATATAACGAATATTGTGCATATGAACGCGCACTTTTCACAGAACACATAATGCCCTCCAACAGCAAGGATTCGGACCCAGACCTTTTGCGTGGTAGCCGGGAACGCTAACCGCTCGGCTATGATCGCCCCTATTAGGGAAATGACTATTCGATTACTAGTAATCGTATACACTTTGTCTCGCATCCATGAACAACGGGGGTCTAGATCGGTCAATTCCCATCAGGCTCACATTCCCAGCAGTCAGCAATTTTTTCAGAGCTCATGTCACAACGTGGCTGTATATTTACACGAATACTGTGCATATGAAGGCGAAATTTTCATAAAATACATTGTGTTCTCCAAGTAATACCGATATATAAGGGAAAGTGAGCCAACGTTGCGACGCGGGGGCGAGCGGGTCAAGTTTAAAGGTTATCCTTGGGGAGTTTATAAGCCAGACTGTTTTCGACTCTGTCAAGGATGGATGCAGAGCTAGAACCACCCCAGATGTGAGAGCAGTACTCCATACGAGGACGGATCAATCCTTTGTGCAACCAGAGTAACCTCTCAGACGAAAAGATTTCGATAACTAAAAAGGATTCCTCATTTCTCAGAGGCAGACTTAGCTATCTCTATATCCGTCATGTGAGGCTTCCAAACACGAGTGATTATCACAGTAATACCAAGGATGTCAAGTGAGTCCAGAGGTGGAAATTATTAAACCGTCAAAGGAGAGAAGAAAATTGTGAGGATTTTGCCATAGAGAGATGGGTAGAAGATGGGTCTTGGAGGCATTAAACCTAACCAGATTGCGTCTACCCCACCGAGATCTCGCGTCCAAGTCTGAGTTTATTGAGGAAGTTATGTCAAGATTCAATATATGATCGAGTTAGAGAAGAAGGAGTTAGAACTGAGGGATGGATGAATGCAGTGGTGAGTCACTGACGTATGAGTGCATTTGGTTACCCATAAAAGAGAGGAAATCATTGACACAAAGGAAAGAAAATGTAGTGGACAAGACAGAACCTTAAGGGACAGTGCTGTAGATGGAGAAAGAGTGGGAGGGAGGTGAAGGCTGATCCATCGACAACCACGGAGATATACCGGACTGAGAGAGGGAGGAAGCTAGATATGAGGGAGCAAAGTGAGGAAGGGAGGTCATAAGAGAGAAACTTAGATATGTGTCCCCGATGCTACACCCGAAAAATGGTTTTGGATATTTCAAGGGCAACAACACAGAATTCCCTAGAATGACCAGACATTAGTAAGATAGTAAGATAGGAAACAATATCACTAGTGGACACATAGTTCCTCTGGTTTTTAGATAAAAACGGAACAGACGAGCAAGCACAGGTGCAAGTCCAGAGGCACACTCTTTCAATACACGGGAATGGATGCCATCAGGACCATAAGCCTCGCTTGTGTCTAGAGAAAGAAACACTTTTCAGACAGACCGAAAAAAGATTACGGGAAGAGCCATAGGATTAGTAAGAGGAGCATCAAGGGGTGAAGGAACGTTAGAATCATCCACGGTGGAGTTAGAGAAGAAACGGGAATCAAAGAGAGTTGCTTTGTCTACGGGAGAGACAGCTGTAGTACCATCTGAACGGAAAAGTGAAGGAAAGGTAGAGCGACAGAAGTTGATATAGATGTCCTTAGCTGAAGACCAGAAAGCCCTATCAGTGGATGACAAGGAGAGGATATCACATTTCCTTTGAGTAAAGGAACGCTTCGCCTCACGGTTAACATGCTTACAATGATGACTGGCAGTGATGAATGCTGAATGGGAATCAGAGGAAGGAGAGGTTTCCGAGCCCGATATGCCTGATCCCATGCCTGAGTAGCCTCAGACCAGGAACGGTTGAACCATGGATTGGAAGAAGAGGTCGTCTTGAAGGAAGGGAAGATAAATGCTTCCATTCCCGCAACAATAACCTCTGGAATGCGTTGAGCGGAGACAGAAGCATCATCACTTAAGAAACAGTAATTTACTCGAGGAATGTCAGAAAAGACTTTTGTAATTATTTCCGTCAGCTTTGTTGAGGTGCCAATATTTACGCTTGTAATGGGCTGCTGGAAGGGGAGGTGCCGTTAGAATAGATACATTTATGAGAGTGTGATCAGATGAAGCAATTAGAGACGGCATTGTGTGGTTACAGGAGGATGGAACGGAGGTGAAAAGACAGGTCACAAATATTAGGAGAGTGGTCACAGAGGTCAGGTATATGTGTGAGGTGAGAGATGATTCGCTCTCGATCATTGAGAATGGAGAACATGAGGGCTTCAATCCTTCTACCATCCGTATGGGAGGAATTCAACCTTTCCCTATGGTGAACGTTCAGAGTAAGCTTGTGGGAGATAGGATGCAACAATCTCGTGCCAGGAGCTCAGATAGCTGAAGAAAGATATCAAATTTGCAGAACTAGGAAAGCAATAGGCCAAACACAGGAAAAGTGGGGTGGTTGGGAGACACAGACCTTCAGCCACATAACATCAAGATTTGGGGACTCAAGGTCCTCCAGGCGTGCAACAGGTGTGTTGATGTTGAAATGAAGACAGATACCACCTGTGAACCGGGATCGCGAGTGGAGATTAGAGTTAGATATATAAAATTGGCTAGTGAGAACATCATTAGACGACTGGGTCTCAGTGAGAGAGAGATACCAGACAGATAGTGTTCAACAGAAGAGAGGTTACTAGAGAGACCACGAATGTCAGAAGAGTGAAGAGATAAAGAGGAAGGTGTGTCAGAGGAGAGAAAAGGTAGTGGGAAGAGCTGGACTACCTAGGAAGTCCCGTTTTGATGAGACAGCAAGTAAGACCAGCAATCCTGACACGGAGAGTGTAAGATGGTCCCGGGCACCACTTTAACGCTCCTCCGTCAGGAGGGTAGTACCATCCTGGGCCCAGGCTGCTGTCAACAGCCTTCTATCTATCTATCTATCCATCCATCTATCTATCTAACTATCTATCTATCTGTCTCTCTATCTAAGTAATTTTTTTTCTCTGTGCCAAGTGTCAGGATGAGGGAACTCAGGGTCGATACACAAGTGCTACAGAGTCGATATCATATTTCAGGTTTTCAATCGATGGTCTCGAGTACATACGTTGACATTCGACTTTTTACTTTCTTTTTTTTGACTTATTTGTGTACGTGTTGTTGTTCCCTCCTGTGGCTTGGGAGGCAGTGTTCTTGTATCAACTGCCGTCCCTCTTAAACACCCGTGGTGAGGGTCTGGAAAGGTATGATGCTCTGTGTCCAGTGACAGACCTTAGCTCTGTGTGCTGGTGAAGACCTTAGCTCTGTGTCCTGGTGAAGACCTTAGCTCTGTGTCCTGGTGAAGACCTTAGCTCTGTGTGCTGGTGAAGACCTTAGCTCTGTGTGCTGGTGAAGACCTTAGCTCTGTGTCCTGGTGAAGACCTTAGCTCTGTGTCCTGGTGAAGACCTTAGCTCTGTGTGCTGGTGAAGACCTTAGCTCTGTGTCCTGGTGAAGACCTTAGCTCTGTGTCCTAGTGAAAACCTTAGCTCTGTGTCCTGGTGAAGACCTTAGCTCTGTGTTCAGGTGAAGACCCTTACTTTGTGTCCATGTGAAGACCATATCTCTGTGTCCCGGTGAAGGCCTTAGCTCTGTGTTCTGTTGAAGACCTTAGCTCTGCCCTTGTGAAGACCTAAGCTCTGTCCTGGTGAAGACCTTATCTCTGCCCTCGTGAAGACCTTAACTCTGTCCCAGTGAAGACCTTAGCTCTCTGTCCCAGTGAAGACCTTAACTCTGTCCCAGTGAAGACCTTAGCTCTCTGTCCCAGTGAAAACCTTAGCTCTGTCCTGGTGAAGACCTTAGCTCTGCCCTGGTGAGGACCTTAGCACTGTGCCAGTAAGAACCTTCGCACCAGTGATCACCAGCAGCCTCACGGTCAATTGACCGTAGTGATCAGACCTGACCTGTCGAGGATGTGGCCGAGGATCATCCTAAGGTGGTGGTGTTAGTGGCACCGGAGACATGAGGTTCTACTCGGGTGGAGATTTTGCAGACTCAGCGTGTGCGTGAGTGGAAGGTGAAGGCGGGAGGAAACTCGGGTTATGTGTGTGTGTATGTGTGCGTGTGTGGTAGTGGCTCGGGGTGCACGCGGAGAGGGTGGAGGCAGGGAAGGAAACGCGTGTGTGGGGATGGTGTTCGTGAAGGCTTGTGGTCTGTGTGGTACCCTATTCGTACGGTACAGGGAGGGAAGGCAGGTCTTCGAAGACTCGTGGGTGGGTCCCGTCACTCGAACTCTCCCAAACTGAACAGCTTTTTCAGACATCTACCAACGGTGTGCATCGTCCGTCCACCACTTCAATGCTTCGCTTATTCTACTCGTCTAAATCTCTTTTTTATGAGAGTGTTCTCTCCATCCCGCTTGACAAGTGGTTTTCTTAAGTATCATGCATCTGGTTGACGTCTGGTTGATATCTAGTTGACATCTGGTCGACGTTTGGTTAAAATCTGGTTGCGATCTAGTTGACATCTGGTTACCATCTATAGCTGACATCTGGTTACCATCTGTAGTTGACATCTGGTTACCATCTATAGTTGACATCTGGTTGAAATTCTAGTTGACACCTGGTCGACATCTGGTTGACATCTGGTTGGTCTTTCATAGAACTGTCCACTGACGACATTGTGAAACTGGATTAGGGACTTTTGCCTTGCGATGAAATCTTCCCTGACTCTTCTCTCTTCCGTAGTGGGTAGTCTACTGCCTCTCAACTCCCCTCGTAAACCTATTCTCTTATGTCTGGGATCATCTTCGCTATCCTCACCTGGTCTCTGATACATCTTTAAGCATAATAACCAAACTTGAGATCCTTATTTTAAGATGCGTCTCATACAAGTTGCAGATAATTAACTGAACAATTATCATTTATATACTTCAGTGTAATTCAGCTACGAACCAGCAGAGACTCTGCTTCCATTTACAAGCCTCATGGCTTAGTGATCGAGCGATGTGTATGGTCCTATGTCGACCCCACACCCCTTGCCTTATCTCCCCTTCATCCATAGACTGTAGTCATTTTCTAAACCTTCGTTCACTCGATCAGTCGTCATTTCCCTTTGCATCCAGTTCGGCTGGACGAACCATTCGTTTCGCCAGCTATGGAACTTGTCTACGTCTCTTTGTAAGCTGTTTGCAATCACAATCGTTCTTGAATTCCTTCAAAAAATTTTTTTTTTAGCTTCATCCGTCTCCCTCAGCTCACTTGGATACGGCTTCTTCCTCTGACACGCGCCACGGAAGGAATCGCATTCTAATGATTGCATCTTTGGCAGCATCTTGTGTGTGTGTGAGGCAGCGTTAAATGCCGTCTGGGGGCCCAATACGACATAACCCCGCCCTCCAATCTCCTCTGTCTAGACACAGCTCACTCCATCATGGAAGTCTAGGAGATTTGTTACGTGTGACCTCTTCTCTCTGAACCTCTGTGTTGTTGCGCCTCCCTCCCTCCCTCACTTCAACAGTTGATCCTCTGCAAGTATCTGTTTGCCTGATTTATCCTCTGTCCAGCGTCTTATAGTGAGGTATACTTGTCTAATTTCAGCGCAATTTCCCTAATCTTCTCTCGAAAAAGGGTAAGACAATTGCTTTCCTCCTCACCCTTGGCACAATGCTTTCTGATGTCGCTTTTCGTTTGGCAGTGCGTCCAGCGGCCAACTCCAATACCTCTTCGTTGAGTCTCACAGTCTCAGTACTTTCCACAATCCTCCTCCCTTGCCGATCTCGTACATCCTAGTATGTACAATGTCCTACACACATAAATGATTCTTATTTTTGAGCGCACCATCCTTGCTCCAGGCGTGTTTTCGCATCGTCTTGAAGAACCCTTCCCTCTGTATCTCTCAGCCTGATTGGCTGCTCTTTGACTGGGAGTTTACCCATGAAAAAGATAAAAAAAATCATGGAATATTCTTTGCGTTTCCACTTGTCTTGCTCATAATGATTTTCTTGAAATCTTCCTCTGTCCCTCTCTCTTTCTCTTCTTGTAACTCATCCCTTGCTCTCTTAGACCTTTCAAATGCTAGTGGACAATTGTTCGACCTACATCTTCGACTCAGTATATATCTTTTTCCTTGAACAAAACCGTATCTCTTTGTTTCGAACCCATTTTCACTCTCCCTTCGCGTTCAAATGGCACCCAGGTAACAGACCACATAAAAGATCCCACCAAACCATTTCTAAACAATGTTCTGTATTCTAACCATGGAATTCCATTTCTCAATCCACGTTCGCTGTGGAATCATTCAGCTACGTATACATACAACAGATACATCTCCTTTAGAGCCTTATTTCCTCTCTGGTCTTTTCGTCCTCACTCACCACTTGAATATCATTTCCAAGAGATGTGTCCTATTTAATAACATGGCTATGTTATCTTATGTAAAGATAACATGTAACAGGATGGTGTAACATTCCCTTTGGCTCGTGTGTTCCCAGTGGCATGTCGTTGAAGGACCTTTTCCTGTATATATTCTAATAGTTTGTGCTTCCACGACTCTGTGTGTTTCTACGACTCTGTGTGTCTCTAAGTCTCTGTGTGTCTCTACGACTCTGTGTTTTCTATGATTCTGTGTGTTTCTATGTCTGTGTGTGTCTTTAAGACTGTGTGTTTCTAAGACTCTGTGTGTTTCTATGACTCTGTGTGTCTCTACGACTCTGTGCTTCTTTGACTCTATGTGTCTCTATGACTCTGTGTGTCTCTACAACTCTGTCTCTACGACTCTGTGCGTTTCTACGACTCTGTGTGTTTCTATGACTCTGTGTGTCTCTACGACTCTGTGTGTTTCTATGACTCTGTGTGTTTCTACGACTCTGTGTGTCTCTACGACTCTGTGTGTCTCTATGACTCTGTGTGTCTCTAAGACTCTGTGTGTTTCTACGACTCTGTGTGTCTCTACGACTCTGTGTGTCTCTAAGACTCTGCGTGTCTCTATGACTCTTTGTGTCTCTACGACTCTGTGTGTCTCTACGACTCTGTGTGTCTCCACGACTCTGTGTGTCTCTATGACTCTGTGTGTCTCTACGACTCTGTGTGTCTCTACGACTCTGTGTTTCTCTACGACTCTGCGTGTCTCTACGACTCTGCATATCTCTACGACTCTGTGTGTCTCTACGACTCTGTGTGTCTCTACGACTCTGTGTGTTTCTACGACTCTGTGGCTCCAAAGTCTGTTTCTTTTACAAGGTCAATGTCATTATGTAGAAGTTCACCACATTGGCGAGAGCATATGTTCTCACTGTTGCCCGTACCAACCTGACTCTTCCCTCATTACTCTCGTTAATTGATGGTGTTGGTTCATCAAGCGGATGTCACAGTCGTTATTTGACTTCGGATGTGGATGGATGTGGCTGGTGCCCGGTCTGTCCTAGAGTGAAGGCATCGCTCATCACCGAAGATGCTTCGTGCAGCTCGCTTCGTCTGCCTTAGAGCATTTGTGTGAGTTCACAGAGAAAGTTGTACTCAGGAAAGAAGATAGATTTGGTTTACGTGTCCTTTGTGATCTCTATAGCAGATATATAGTATATAGAAGATATACAGTAGGTGTATAGTGTATATAGTAGATAGATAGCATATAGCTAAACAGATCAGCGGAAGGAGGAAGGCTATAGAAAGCAGTGGTGTTATGAATTTCAGGGGAAAAGGAAGACGTGGTTATGACCAAGTGAGGACATTTAGAAGCTAAGGTGTTGTTGGGCCAGAGATGATGCTCCACAACAACAACAACAACAACAACAACATCGACGACAACAACAACAACAACAACAACAACAACAACAACAACAACAACAACAACAACAACAACAACAACAACAACAACATCAACAACAACAACAACAACAACAACAACAACAAGAACAAGAACATCTAAGTGGTTTGGGACAACAAGAGACTCCAGAGAGGTGGGAGCAGAGACAGTGGCCCAGGGTCCAGGGTGGCATGAAGGGGTGATCCATCTACCAACATCCTTCGAGGGAGTTCATGGGTCAGCTACATGACTGTAGAGAGGTTTTCGCTGTAGGAGGATGAGTCTGTCTTACCCATTGGGTTATGCTGGAGGACTAGACACGTGAGGTTAAGGTAGTGTTAGGGACACTACAGGAAGCAATGTAGCTTTCGTACAAGCGAAAACGATCAACGGGGGTTCGAGTTGGGGTCACATGAGGTCATAGGCAGGTGGAGGGTGCTTATAATGTAGCTCAAAGCGTAGCCATAGGATGGTTGTGATGTTAGGCAATACTGCTTGGGTATGATGTAGGTTTAGAAAAAAGGGTATGAGGTGAATATTCAGAGTCGAAACGTAGGTGTAGAATCGAGAAGGGAGATTACATAGATGTATGAGGACAGATAACTGGAGACCTAATGTTCCATGACTACATTATGAGCAGTCATGATCTTGACTGTGGTCGAAACAGGATGGTAAAGCAGAGGGACACCTCGTCACCCATCATTTCCCATACCAAAAACAGTGATTTAGCGAGGCTAAGCTTGGAATGGGTCAATTGGCTCCAAAGAGGCAGTTAACTGTCGGTCAGGTCCGGGAACGCAGGTGTGTGACCTCCGTACGGGTGTGAGGCGAGGTCAGGCGAGATGACCCGAGTGGGGATGAGGTTAGAGATGACGAGTTTGTCATCATGTGACAGGTCAGACAGGTCAGCTCCCTATCCACATCCAGGCCCCACACACCTTTCCATGGTTTACCCCAGACGTTTCACATGCCCTGGTTCAGTCCACGGATCAAAACAACGTTCAAATTGCTTTCTGGGCACCGGGAGTGCGTGTGTCTCAAGGTCCTTACCACGTAACGTTGACAGGAGTTTAAAGAGGAAATGTACGAATAGCTAATGTACTGTGGGAGGAGAAACCAGATAGAACAGTATTATTAGAAACCTTTATGAATACTGCGATATAACAGTGGATGTACCAGAATTAGCCAGTATAGGGTACGAATTTCCCCGCTAAAAATAGAGTTGAAAATGCAGGAGGTGGAACTGTGCTGATTGTCAATGAGTCTAAATATGGCCAGGCGACATGACACGACTCGCTGCACATCACACTAACACACAGGGACACACGGTAGCTGGTAAGTGGTTTATGAGTTGCCTAAAACAACGTATATAAAAGAGTATTACAATATATATATATATATATATATATATATATATATATATATATATATATATATATATATATATATATATGAAGTCTGTTGGGGATGAGAGAGCTTGGGAAGTGAGTCAGTTGCTGTTCGCTGATGATACAGCGCTGGTGGCTGATTCATGTGAGAAACTGCAGAAGCTGGTGACTGAGTTTGGTAAAGTGTGTGAAAGAAGAAAGTTAAGAGTAAATGTGAATAAGAGCAAGGTTATTAGGTACTGTAGGGTTGAGGGTCAAGTCAATTGGGAGGTGAGTTTGAATGGAGAAAAACTGGAGGAAGTGAAGTGTTTTAGATATCTGGGAGTGGATCTGGCAGCGGATGGAACCATGGAAGCGGAAGTGGATCATAGGGTGGGGGAGGGGGCGAAAATTCTGGGAGCCTTGAAGAATGTGTGGAAGTCGAGAACATTATCTCGGAAAGCAAAAATGGGTATGTCTGAAGGAATAGTGGTTCCAACAATGTTGTATGGTTGCGAGGCGTGGGCTATGGATAGAGTTGTGCGCAGGAGGATGGATGTGCTGGAAATGAGATGTTTGAGGACAATGTGTGGTGTGAGGTGGTTTGATCGAGTGAGTAACGTAAGGGTAAGAGAGATGTGTGGAAATAAAAAGAGTGTGGTTGAGAGAGCAGAAGAGGGTGTTTTGAAATGGTTTGGGCACATGGAGAGAATGAGTGAGGAAAGATTGACCAAGAGGATATATGTGTCGGAGGTGGAGGGAACGAGGAGAAGAGGGAGACCAAATTGGAGGTGGAAAGATGGAGTGAAAAAGATTTTGTGTGATCGGGGCCTGAACATGCAGGAGGGTGAAAGGAGGGCAAGGAATAGAGTGAATTGGAGCGATGTGGTATACCGGGGTTGACGTGCTGTCAGTGGATTGAATCAGGGCATGTGAAGCGTCTGGGGTAAACCATGGAAAGCTGTGTAGGTATGTATATTTGCGTGTGTGGACGTATGTATATACATGTGTATGGGGGTGGGTTGGGCCATTTCTTTCGTCTGTTTCCTTGCGCTACCTCGCAAACGCGGGAGACAGCGACAAAGCAAAAAAAAAAAAAAAAAAAAAAAAATATATATATATATATATATATATATATATATATATATATATATATATATATTATATATATATATATATATATGTATATATATATATATATATATATATATATATATATATATATATATATATATATATATATATATATATATATATATATTTTTTTTTTATTATTATTATACTTTGTATATATATATATACATGTTGGAAAGGATCACAATTTTGCGCGTGATCAAGATATTGCTATGAGTCCACGGGGAAAATGAAACACGAAAAGTTCCCGAGTGCACTTTCGTGTAATAATCACATCATCAGGGGAGACACAAGAGAGAAATAAAACAGTCAGTTGCTATACATCGAAGAGACGAAGCTAGGATGCCATTTGGTAAACATGTTTACCAGATGGCGTCCTAGCTTCGTCTCCTCGATGTATTTGAAACTAAGAGGTTCTGTCCATCTATCTTGCTTTGAAACTAAGAGGTTCTGTCCATCTATCTTGCTTTGAAACTAAGAGGTTCTGGCTATCTATCTTCTTGATTTGAAACTAAGAGGTTTTGGCTATCTATCTTCTTGCTTTGAAACTAAGTGGTTCTGTCTATCTATCTTCTTGCTTTGAAACTAAGAGGTTCTGTCTATCTATCTTCTTGCTTTGAAACTAAGAGGTTCTGGCTATCTATCTTCTTGATTTGAAACTAAGAGGTTTTGGCTATCTATCTTCTTGCTTTGAAACTAAGTGGTTCTGTCTATCTATATTGCTTTGAAACTAAGAGGTTCTGGCCATCTATCTTGCTTTGAAACTAAGAGGTTCTGGCCATCTATCTTGCTTTGAAACTAAGAGGCTCTGTCTATCTATCTTGCTTTGAAGCTAAGAGGCTCTGGCTATCTATCTTGCTTTGAAACTAAGAGGTTCTGGCTATTAGAAGAATTTCTATGTTTAGAAAGAACAGTCACCTTGAACAAGGGTCTGGGGTGGTCATGGGACACAGACGAGACACAGACGACAACCATCCGTGTCCAGTTTGGTTTAAGTTGGCTCAGTAGTTCCAGAGAACTTCGGGGTCGGTGAACCAAAAGAGATTAAGATTGCACCTCAGATTTTCAAACTTAACTTTCAGTTTGACGCAAAACGTTAAGAAATTACAACCAGGGATAAAATCGTTAGGTTTTTGGGGGAAGATATTCAAGTAATAACTGAATCTCAATATGACCTCCTTGTTAAAAGATAACATTTAACAAATGTAACAATTCCTAAGTCACATAAGCGATAAAAAGGAATTCAGATATACCCGCAGAAGCTATACACATGGATCTCCGTATAGTTTTCAATAGATAGCCAAACACACACACACACACACACACACACACACACACACACAAAGAAACAGTTGCGTAAAATCAGACCCGTACAACACAGGACGCCAACTGAACGCGTGGACTCTGGACTGGCTTACAGATAGGGGAAACACCGAGTGTATTGACTGGGTAAGCATCGACTGGCTCGGCGTGACAACAGGGATACCACAAGGCTCAATGCTGGGACCCATGTTTTTCATTGTCTTTATCTAAACAATTATCAGAGTCGGGGCAAAATACGCGTCAATGCATGCAAGTGTAAGATAGTCTATAAATGCGACGTAAATGTCTGACATAATTATAGGATAATCATTGATAATTATCAGAGGTACTAGAAAAAAACAGACCTTCGAGTGATAATGATTACTAACAAACTACGAAAAGTAATGTCTATTTACATATGATAAAGCTTACAGAATGTTAGGTTCCAGAACTTCAAATATGGACTGTAAAACAAATGTGATAGTATTTAGTTATTCGAATGCTTTGCTAAGACTGTGTATGGAATATTCTCTTCGTCTCCAGTCACCAAATTTGATGAGGGATGATGAATAGCTAGATCAAATACAAAGAAGAGCTACAAAACTCATTTTGTCACCCCAGTCATAAACTACTTCAGGAAACACCCAAAATCTAGAATCATTTCCTCTGTTGGTGAGCAACAGGGTCTACGCCTGTTATTTCCCAACAGGCGCACATAGCCAGCAGATAGCAGTTTACCGAACCTAACTGTACAACGCGGAGGTATATGAATACGAGTAAAGTGCATATGAACGCGCACCTTCATAGAACATTACTTGTGATCTCTTTTTTCTCTGACTTTTCCCTCTTAGTTCCTTCAAGTACTTTCAATTTGAATGAGTATATATATATATATATATATATATATATATATATATATATATATATATATATATATATATATATATATATATATATATATATATATATATATATATATATATATATATATATATATATACACAAACGGACATGTACATATATATACACATGTACATAATTCATTCTTGCTGCCTTTATTCATTCCCTTCGCCACCCTGCCACACATGAAATTACACCCCCCTCCCCCCGCACGGGCGCGAGGCAGCGCTAGGAAAATTCAACAAAGGCCACATTCGTTCGCACTCAGTCTCTAGCTGTCATGTATAGTGCACCGAAACCACAGCTCCCTTTCCACATCCAGGCCCTACACAACCTTCCATGGTTTACCCCATACACTTCACAATCCCTGGTTCAATCCATTGACAGCACGTCGACCCCGGTATACCACATCGTTCCAATTCACTCTATTCCTTGCACGCCTTTCACCCTCCTATATGTTCAGGCCCCGATCGCTCAAAATCTTTTTCACTCTACCTCCAGTTTGGTCTTCCACTTCTCGTTCCCTTCACCTCTGACACATATAACCTCTTTGTCAATCTTTCCTCATTCATTCTCTTCATGTGACCAAACCATTTCAATACACCCTCTTCTGCTCTCTCAACCACACTCTTTTTATTACCACATATTCATGGATTGAACCAGGGCATGTGAAGTGTCTGGGGTAAACCATGGAAAGTTCTGTGGGGCCTGGATGTGGAAAGGGAGCTGTGGTTTCAGTGCATTATACATGACAGCTAGAGACTGAGTGTGAACGAATGTGGCCTTTGTTGTCTTTTCCTAGCACTATCTCGTGCACATGCGGGGGGAGGGGGCTGTTATTTCATGTGTGGCGAGGTGGCGATGGGAATGAATAAGGGTAGACAGTATGAATTATGTACATGTGTATATATGTATATGTTTGTGTGTGTATATATATATGTGTACGTTGAGATGTATAGGCAGGTATATGTGCGTGTGTGGACGTGTATGTATATACATGTGTATGTGGGTGGGTTGGGCCATTCTTTCGTGTTTCCTTGCGCTACCTCGCTAACGCGGGAGACAGCGACAAAGTATTATAAATAAATCAATGATATATATATATATATATATATATATATATATATATATATATATATATATATATATATATATATATATATATATATATATATATATATATATTACATACATATTCGCCATTTCACGCGTTAGCGAGGTAGCGTTAAGAACAGGACTGAGCCTTAGAGGGACTATCCTCAATTGGCTCCCTTCTCTGTTCTTTCTTTTGAGAAATTACAATACGAGAGGGGAGGATTTCCAGCCCTCCGCTGCCTCCCCTTTTTAGTCGCCTTCTACGACACGCAGGGAATACGTGGGGGCAATATTCTTTCTCCCCTGTATTTCTAGTCATCAGTTTACTAATTACTTCAACCAGTGGTTATATATACATCTTGTTCCTTCTTGCATGGTCCTGGTAGTAAGTTGTGTGCCCTGAGAGGCCCGGATCTCTGTTCATCCTCCACTTCTCTAACCCGTCCATCCTCACCTCCATCCACCTCTTCTCCATCTGTCCCACAGACTGTCTTATTCTTAAGATACTTTCCCATGTTCGACTCCATCTATCCCCCCATCCCCAAACCGCACAGTAGCCTTGTTTAGGTTCTCAGAAAAAACGAATCCTCTTTGAATTCATTTTCAATATTGATTACGACCTTCAGACAATGCGTCAGTGTAGCATTGTTCAACCCCAGAGTCTTATAACAACCCTTACAGACAGGTTCATGGATCGTGTGTGTGTGTGTGTGTGTGTGAGTGTGTGATAGAATTCATTCACCAGTTCTGAATGCAGTGAAGTCAGCCAGTGTTGGGTAGACCCAGTTTCTTATTACCAATAATTAATTAACATTGTCTCATTTTTCCTCAATGTGTTACTCTTTAATTCCATGAGAAAATTACACTTTCAATCACTTTTTTTGTGATTAATTCATTTTCTTAAAGACTATAAGAACATGGCTATGAGAGCCGTCAGAACACAGAAGGTCATGTGTCACCAAGTGGTGGTCTGGAACCACCCCTCCCTCCCACCTGCATGTGTCACCAAGTGGAGGGCTGGAACCACTATCCCTCCCACCTGCATGTATCACTAAGTGGTGGGCTGGAACAACCCTCCCTCCCACCTGCATGTGTCACCAAGTGGAGGGCTGGAACCACTATCCCTCCCACCTGCATGTGTCACCAAGTGGTGGTCTGAAACCACCCTCTCTCCCACCTGCATGTATCATCAAGTGGAGGGCTGGAACCACCCTCCCTCCCACCTGCATGTATCACCAAGTGGTGGGCTGGAACCACCCTCCCTCCCACCTGCATGTGTCACCAAGTGGTGGGCTGGAACCACCCTCCCTCCCACCTGCATGTGTCACCAAGTGGTGGGCTGGAACCACCCTCCCTCCCACCTGCATGTGTCACCAAGTGGTGGGCTGGAACCACTATCCCTCCCACCTGCATGTGTCACCAAGTGGTGGGCTGGAACCACACTCCCTTCCACCTGCATGTGTCACCAAGTGGTGGGCTGGAACCACCCTCCCTCCCACCTGCATGTGTCACCAAGTGGAGGGCTGGAACCACTATCCCTCCCACCTGCATGTGTCACCAAGTGGTGGGCTGGAACCACACTCCCTCCCACCTGCATGTGTCACCAAGTGGTGGGCTGGAACCACCCTCCCTCCCACCTGCATGTATCACCAAGTGGTAGGCTGGAACCACCCTCCCTCCCACCTGCATGTGTCACCAAGTGGTGTGCTTGAACCACCCTCCCTCCCACCGTGCATGTATCACCAAGTGGAGGTGCTGGAACCACTATCCCTCCCACCTTGCATGGTATCACCAAGTGGTGGGCTGGAACCACCCTCCCTCCCACCTGCATGTGTCACCAAGTGGTGGTCTGAAACCACCCTCCCTCCCACCTGCATGTATCACCAAGTGGAGGGCTGGAACCACTATCCCTTCCCACTGCATGTGTCACCAAGTGGTGGGCTTGAACCACGCCTCCCTCCCACCTGCATGTGTCACCAAGTGGTGGGGCTGAAACCACCCTCCCTCCCACCTGCATGTATCACCAAGTGGTTGGTCTGGAACCACCCTCCCCTCCCACCTGCATGTGTCACTAAGTGGTGGGCTGGAACCACCACTACCCTCCACTGCATGTTGTCACTAATGGGTGGCTTGAACCACTATCCTCCCACCTGCATTGTGTCACCAAGTGGAGGGCTGGAACCACTATCCTCCCACCTGCATGTTGTCACCAAGTGGTGGGCTGGAACCACACTCCCTCCCACCTGCATGGTGTCACCAAGTGGTGGGCTGGAACCACTATCCTCCCACCTGCATGGTGTCACCAAGTGGAGGGCTGGAACCACTATCCTCCCACCTGCATGTTATCACCAAGTGGTGGGCTGGAACCACCCTCCTCCACCTGCATGTGTCACTAAGTGGTGGGCTGGAACCACACTCCCTCCCACCTGCATTGTGTCACCAAGTGGAGGGCTGGAACCACTATCCTCCCACCTGCATGTGTCACAAGTGGTGGGCTGGAACCACACTCCCTCCCACCTGCATGTGTCCACCAAGTGGTGGGCTGGAACCACTATCCTCCCACCTGCATGTGGTCACCAAGTGGTGGGCTGGAACCACCCTCCCTCCACCTGCATGTGTCACAAGTGGTGGGCTGGAACCACTATCCTCCCACCTGCATGTTGTCACCAAGTGGTGGTCTGGAACCACCCTCTCTCCCACCTGCATGTGTCACCAGTGGTGGGCTGGAACACCCTCCCTCCCACTGCATGTATCACCAAGTGGTGGCTGGAACCACCCTCCTCCCACCTGCATGTATCACCAAGTGGAGGGCTGGAACCACTATCCTCCCACCTGCATGGTGTCACCAAGTGGTGGGCTGGAACCACTATCCTCCCACCTGCATGTATCACCAAGTGGTGGGCTGGAACCACACTCCCTCCCACCTGCATGTATCACCAAGTGGTGGCTGGAACCACCCTCCCTCCACCTGCATGTATCACCAAGTGGTGGGCTGGAACCACACTCCCTCCCACCTGCATGTGTCACAAGTGGTGGGCTGGAACCACACTCCCTCCCACCTGCATGTGTCACCAAGTGGTGGTCTGGAACCACCCTCCCTCCCACCTGCATGTATCACCAAGTGGTGGGCTGGAACCACACTCCCTCCCACCTGCATGTGTCCACCAAGTGGTGGGCTGGAACCACTATCCTCCCACCTGCATGTGTCCACCAAGTGGTGGGCTGGAACACCCTCCCTCCCACCTGCATGTGTCACAAGTGGTGGGCTGGAACCACACTCCCTCCCACCTGCATGTGTCCACCAAGTGGTGGGCTGGAACCACACTCCCTCCCACCTGCATGTTCACCAAGTGGTGGCTGGAACCACCCTCCCTCCCACCTGCATGTGTCACCAAGTGGAGGGCTGGAACCACTATCCTCCCACCTGCATTGTGTCACCAAGTGGTGTGCTTGAACCACTATCCCTCCACCTGCATGTATCACCAAGTGGAGGGCTGGAACCACTATCCCTCCCACCTGCATGGTGTCACCAAGTGGTGGGCTGGAACCACCCTCCTCCACCTGCATGTGTCACAAGTGGTGGGCTGGAACACCCTCCCTCCCACCTGCATGGTGTCACCAAGTGGTGTGCTTGAACCACTATCCCTCCCACCTGCATGTGTCACCAGTGGTGGGCTGGAACCACTATCCTCCCACCTGCATGTGTCACAAGTGGTGGGCTGGAACCACTATCCTCCCACCTGCATGTATCACCAAGTGGTGGTCTGAAACCACCCTCCCTCCCACTGCATGTATCACCAAGTGGAGGGCTGGAACCACTATCCTCCCACCTGCATGGTGTCACCAAGTGGTGGTCTGAAACCACCCTCCCTCCCACTGCATGTATCACCAAGTGGAGGGCTGGAACCACCCTCCCTCCCACCTGCATGGTGTCACCAAGTGGTGGTCTGAAACCACCCTCCCTCCCACTGCATGTGTCACCAGTGGTGGGCTGGAACCACCCTCCCTCCACCTGCATGTATCACCAAGTGGAGGGCTGGAACCACTATCCCTCCCACCTGCATGTATCACCAAGTGGTGGACTGGAACCACCCTCCTCCACCTGCATGTGTCACCAAGTGGTGGGCTGGAACACCCTCCCTCCCACTGCATGTATCACCAAGTGGTGGACTGGAACCACCCTCCTCCACCTGCATGTGTCACAAGTGGTGGGCTGGAACCACCCTCCTCCACCTGCATGTGTCACAAGTGGTGGGCTGGAACACCCTCCCTCCCACCTGCAATGTGTCACCAAGTGGAGGGCTGGAACCACCCTCCTCCACCTGCATGTATCACCAAGTGGTGGACTGGAACCACCCTCCTCCACCTGCATGTGTCACAAGTGGTGGGCTGGAACCACCCTCCCTCCACCTGCATGTATCACCAAGTGGTGGCTGAACCACCCTCCCTCCCACCTGCAATGTGTCACCAAGTGGTGGGCTGGAACCACCCTCCTCCACCTGCATGTTGTCACCAAGTGGTGGGCTGGAACACCCTCCCTCCCACCTGCATGGTGTCACCAAGTGGTGGGCTGGAACCACACTCCCTCCCACCTGCATGTTCACCAAGTGGTGGGCTGGAACCACTATCCTCCCACCTGCATGTGTCACCAAGTGTGGGCTGGAACCACCCTCTCTCCCACCTGCATGTGGTCACCAAGTGGTGGGCTGGAACCACCCTCCTCCCACCTGCATGGTGTCACCAAGTGGTGGTCTGGAACCACCCTCCTCCCACCTGCATGTTCACCAAGTGGTGGGCTGGAACCACTATCCTCCCACCTGCATGTGTCACTAAGTGGTGGGCTGGAACCACTATCCTCCCACCTGCATGTTGGCACATGGGGCGCTAAGGGTGTTAGAGTATTTCACATGGTGTTACTTTCGCATATGTACCATGGGCTTTGGCACAGAGGGCGAGCTTCGCCTCACATAGTGGAGGCTTAATTAATACAACGGGCGCATAACATCCCTATTAGGATTTTGGGGTTCGACACACGTCGAGCAGGATGGAGCACAGATGATGCCGGTCACAGCAAATGAGATACCACACACACACACACACACACACACACACACGGGGTGGAAGGACCGGCGCAGGAGGTACATGAAGCCGGTTCTCTGCACAGATGGTGCAGGGTTCGAGTCTGCTTACACTTGGCCAGCACTCGTGATGTAGGTTCGTCACTACAGATGCTCCGTGCTGTGTTGTTGTATTGGGGTGTGAGGGGGTAATAGGGGCCTGGCACACTAGATGCTGACTCCCATTCATGGAGTGTTGTGTAAGTCCAGCACAGGAGATAACGTATCTCATTCACGGGGGTGGGTTTCAGCACACTAGATGCAGGGTCCATGTAAGGAGGTGTCTGGCTTCCTACGCGAAGATCAGGTGTAGCGCGTAGGGTGTAAGACTGCCACACAGGGATGCAGGCCCGACACTTTAGATACTGGATCTTGTACTGGTGTTGTGGGATTTATGGCCTGGCTCACGAGATGAAGGAACGACACACAGGGTGCAGGACCAACACACAGGGTGCAGGACCCGGCTCATAGATTGCAGGACCAACACATAGGGTGCAGGACCAACACACAGGGTGCAGGGCCAGGCTCATAGGTTGCAAAATCAGGCAAATACGTTGCAGGACCGACACACAGGGTGCAGGGACGACACAGAGGGTGCAGGACCCGGCACATAGGATGCAGAACCAACACACAGGATGCAGGAACAACACACAGGGTGCAGGACCAACACACACGGTGCGGGAACGACACACAGGTTGGAAGACCAACACACAGGATGCAGGATCAGCACACAGGGTGCAGGAACGACACGCAGGTTGCAGGACCAACACACAGGGTGCAGGAACGATACACAGGGTGCAGGACCAACACACAGGATGCAGGAACAGCACACAGGGTGCAGGGACGACACACAGGCTGCAGGACCAACACACAGGGTGCAGGAACGACACACAGGGTGCAGGACCAACACTCAAGGCGCAGGGCAAATACATTGGGTGCTTGAGGAACATATGGGGTGCAGATGTAACACTCAAGATGCAAGAGCATCACAACTGATGCAGATACAACAAGCAGGGTGTTCAAGCAAGATGGGACGTGCTAGGAGCAACACACGAGGTGCAGGAGGAACAGGAAGACTGCATGAACGAGATACTGGGTGCAGGAGCAACACACAGTGTTAATAGCACAGCGAGTACAGAAAAGACACATGGGGTGCAGGAGTACCGCAAAGGGTAACGGAGGAACACAAGGGGTGCAAAAGCAACGCATAGGATCAATTGGAAGTACAGGGTGCGGGAGGAACACGTGGGTTGCACAAACATAATGCAAATGTAAGATCAACACACTGGGTGCAGGAACAACATGAGGTGTAGCAACGAGATATAGGGTCGAAGAACAACCCAGAGGGTATGGGAGAAACGCACATGATGTAAGAGCGACACACTAGGTTCACGAGAGATACATGAGATGCAGGTGTGACACAAAAGGGTGCAGAAGGGACACACAAGGTGCGGGAGTGCAAAAGCTAAGCGAGTGGAGATACAAAACATGGGGTGGAGGAGCAAGACATGGGGTGGAGGAGCAACACACAGAGTGGAGACGCAGAACATAGGGTGGAGGAGCAAGACAGAGGGTGAGGGAGCAACACCCACGCTGCAGGAACAACACACAGAGAGTGGCGATGCATAACATGGGGTGGAGGTGGCCGGCGGCAGCGTGTGCAGCAGCATGGGACTGAAGCCTGGGGGTAAATAACACACTCTTTGTTCAGCAGGAAATGAGCCGGGTTGCTTTCCTTCTTGCTCTCAAGTGTCCTCTTGTTAAAGCAGGCGATGTGAGAGACACCGGCGGGGGTAGTGGTGCCATTGGTAGTGGTGCCATTGGTAGTAGTGGCACTGTTAGTGGTGGAAATGGTAGTTTGGTCACTGATGTGATGGCAATGGTAGTGACGAATTAAATGCTGGCAGTGGTAGTGTTGGCACAGGTAGCCTTGACTATGCTCATGGTGGTACTTGTGATGGAGACACTTGTTCTTGTTGGTACTGGTAGTGGTGGTAATTGTAGCGCTGGTAATGCTTGGTGCAGCAAGTGGAAGGTGGGAGGTGGGCATGCGGGAGAAAGTAGTGGAATGAGAAAGTTATGTTGGTGAAAAAGGAGGAGAGATGTGTGTATGCTTGCCACTTGTAGGGAAGGAGTGCGAGTGATTGGGGGATGTGCAAGAGAAAGCTGCAGATGGTCAAGAGGAAAGTGCAGGGAATGAAAAAGAGGGCAAATGGAAAATACGGCTTGGGCGTTATCGGTACACTGCAGGGAGATGAAAAAACGTTTTGGAAGGAGGTGAATAGTGTTCGGAGAAACTGAAAACAAATGGAAGCATCAATTGGGCACAGAATAACAGGCAGGGAAAGGATGACGAGTGAGAAGGCGTGTGTATTCCAGAAGACTGTTGAATGTGTTAGGTGATGGGTGGCAGATGTTAGGCGCGTGGGAGGTGGAGGTATAAGGAGCGATGGAGTCATAGCGACTGGTTGGGTGAAAGGAGAAGAGGTGATGAGAGCCTGTTGTTGTAAGATAAAGTGTGGCACAGCGGCTAGAGTGGATGAGATTGCAGCTGATGATCTGAAGCAAGGTGGTGAGTGTGTTCTTGATTGGTTAGTTAGGATTCTAAATTTTTCTATGGCTCTGGGAGACGTGCACGAGGACCGGCTAAATCAGTTGGATTACATGGTGAATTGCATGGGACAATGTTGGCATGCAGAAAGCATCAGACTGGGAAGGAAGAATGTGGAAAGCTTTGCGGGTTGAAGAGGACGTGTGGCCCAGGTACTGACTATGAAGAAATTATGTGACCAATGCTTAGAGGAACATAAGGACTTGTATGTAACATTCATGGATTTGTCGAAAGCGTATGATAAGACTAATAGAAAAATGACTGTTGGAGAAAAGTGAAAGTATATGGTGTGGAAAGAAAACTACTAGAAGCAGTGGGGATCTATATTCCATCGAGAGAGATGGGAATGTGTGAATGGGAACGGAGAAGGGTGAGTGGTTCCAGGTGAAGGTTGGTCTGCGTCTGAGGTGTGTGGGGGAGGGAAATAAATACGAGGGGTCTTGGTGGTTGGTGAGGTGTGTCTACAATAGACTGGTGGTGGGACAGCCTAAGAGACGGGTCAATTGTTACTTGCAGATGAAACGGATCTGGTGGTAGATTAAAGTGAGAAACTACACAAGGGTGGAGTCGAAGTCTGGAAGAGAGAGTGTGACTGAAAGGAGGAAGTTGAGAACTAATGTGAATAAATGATAAGTTATGAGATCTGGCCATGAGACGTGGGAGGTAGGTCGGTCTAAGTTTGAATAAGGAGAAACTGGAGGAAGTGGAGTGGTGTGTATACCTGCGAGTGGTCATGGCAGTTAATAGAACAATAGACGCTGGAGTGAGCCATAGGATGGGTGAACTGAGGGGGGTGCACCCACCAACCAAGGAGGAAGATGGGTACGATGATGGCACATACAATTGGGTCTGGCTACGGGCCGTTGGTCCTGAAGGCATAAGAACAGAATAGGGGGTGGATGCATTCGAAGCGACATGCTTGAGGACAATATATGTCATATGAGCAGGGTCGATCCCTTATGGGGGCAGAGAGAGAGAGAGAGAGAGAGAGAGAGAGAGAGAGAGAGAGAGAGAGAGAGAGAGAGAGAGAGAGAGAGAGAGAGGGGTGGAATGGAAGAGGTATCGCTGCCTCGTTATGTGGGAGAGTGAGAGAGGAGCGCATGGGATAGGGAAAATTGGAGTGATTGGGGTATACAGGGCGCGACGTACTGCCACCGGGTTGAACCAGGGTATATGAAGTGGTCAAGGGAAACCAAGGGAAGGCCTCTGGGGCTTGACTGCAGCATACGGGTCTCCAGGCATCAGACATGACAGCTAGAGTGTGAGGTGTGAGCAAATGAGGTGATGTTTCCTCTGCTTTCTTGGCGCTTCCTTGGTACGTATGAGATTTTGTATATCATAATAATGATAGTAATAATGATGATAACGATAATGATAATAATAATGATGATGATAATGATAATAATGATAATAATGATAATGATAATACTGATGATAATAATAATAATAATAATGATAATAATAATAATAATAATAATAATAATAATAATAATAATAATAATAATAATAATAATAATAATAATAATAATAATAATAATGATAATAATAATGATCCCTGGGGATAGGGGAGAAAGAATACTTCCCACGTATTCCCTGCGTGTCGTAGAAGGCGACTAAAAGGGGAGGGAGCGGGGGGCTGGAAATCCTCCCCTCTCAATTTTTTTTAATTTTCCAAAAGAGGGAACAGAGAGGGGGGCCAGGTGAGGATATTCCCTCAGTGGCCCAGTTCTCTGTTCTTGGCGCTACCTCGCTAACGCGGGAAATGGCGAATAGTCGAAAAAGAAAAAAAAATAATAATGATGATAATGATAATAATAATGATAGTAATAGTAATGATAATGATAATGATAATAACTATAATAATAATGATAATAATTGAAGTATCAAAATAACTCTAGGCAATGAAAATGGGAAATGGTAATGTACTACCTAATTGCTGATGATGCCAGTTGTTTGATATGAAGCTGTTCTTGTGGCAGTGTGTAATGATGAACTCGAATGGTTTTGTCGATGCGCTGCAGGAGGTGGCAGGGGAGAAAATGGTGCCCTGGCTCTCCATACTGTCGTAAAAGGTTCACACCCGATGATGGTTAGATAGAGTTGAGAGTATTCGAAAGAAAACCTTCTTCAGTAGTTGCTGTTGTGTGGACGAGACACGAAGGCGTAAGGGAGTTTGAAGATGAGGAAAGATGTGAGCCTGGAAGTGGAGGGATTCCAGGTGTCTTCAGTCGACAGAAGGATGTCGAGACGACGGCTGGAAGATATGATGATCTGCCATGACTTGTTCCTGTTTGCTTTGTTGATCGTCAATTGTGACCACGTTTGGTTGGACTGGACGACCTTGTAAGGTGCTGGAGCCTAGTTAGACAGCAGGGAATTCAATGTGACCAGGTGGATCAATGACGTTTCTAGTATCATCCTTTGCTTGAGTGATGATAGAATGACTGGTGATATTCCAGTTCTGGAAGCTGGAGGTATAGAATGATTGGTGATGTTCCAGTTCTGGAAGCTGGAGGTATAGAATGATCGGCGATGTTCCAGTTCTGGAAGCTGGAGGTATAGAATGATTGGTGATGTTCCAGTTCTGGAAGCTGGAGGTATAGAATGATTGGCGATGTTCCAGTTCTGGAAGCTGGAGGTATAGAATGATTGGTGATGTTCCAGTTCTGGAAGGCTGGAGGTATAGAATGATTGGCGATGTTCCAGTTCTGGAAGCTGGAGGTATAGAATGATTGGCGATGTTCCAGTTCTGGAAGCTGGAGGTATAGAATGATTGGCGATGTTCCAGTTCTGGAAGCTGGAGGTATAGAATGATTGGTGATGTTCCAGTTCTGGAAGCTGGAGGTATAGAATGATTGGCGATGTTCCAGTTCTGGAAGCTGGAGGTATAGAATGATTGGCGATGTTCCAGTTCTGGAAGCTGGAGGTGCAGAATGATTGGCGATGTTCCAGTTCTGGAAGCTGGAGGTGCAGAATGATTGGCGATGTTCCAGTTCTGGAGGCTGGAGGTATAGAATGATTGGTGATGTTCCAGTTCTGGAAGCTGTTATGATGTTCACGAAGACCAATGGCTCAGTCTTCAACGCACTTCCACCAAGCAAGTGCTTCCATCAGGTCATATGTTATATGGATGAGTTAACACAAGGGATCCCATCTTTGTGTTCATGATGAGCAAACACAAGGTTGTGGCGTTTGTTACTTGTGGTGTGACACTGCTGGTGTGGCATTTGGTAATTGTGGTGTGGCACTAGTGGGGTGGGGTCTGGCAGCGATGTTGTGGCACTGCTGGTATGGTATCTGGTAGCTGTGGTGTGGCACTGCTGGTGTGGTATCTGGTAGTTGTGGTGTGGCACTGCTGTGTTGTGGTGCCTGGTCGCTGTGGTGTGGCAGTGGCTGTGTGGCATCACTGGAGTGGTGCTTGGTAGCTGTGGTGTGATTGTGGCTATGTGGCACTGTTGTCTAGTAGCTGTTGTGTGGCACTGCTGGCGTAGCAACTGGTAGCTGTGGTGAGGCACTGCCGGTGTGGCGTCTGGTACCTGTGGTATGGGTGTAGTGACGATGTGACACTGCTAGTGTGTCGTCTGGCATGTCAAGCTGAGCCTGGCACTGATCAGTCCACACTGACTAATGTCTATTGGAAAATTCCCAGCATAAAAGTGGGAGGATCTGTGTAACGTTCTCAGGTGCTGAGGTGATTACATATGTGCATTATTTTGCATACGTTGGGGCAAAAATCGGGTGGACCCCACTGGCTTCCCCTCTGCATATTTGTAGACAGATTTTTTCTTATTTTTTTAGCGTAATTACATTTTTTTTTTGTCTCTACACACACACACAAAACCTCTGGATCCCTTGAACAATATCACTGAGTCACCACTTTGATCAATGTTTGGGGTCCCTCAGAGCAACGAGGCTGGGTCCCACTGAACACCATTTCTGGATTCCCCAAAACAATGGAGCTGGGTCCTCTTGAACAACGCTTTTGGATCCTTTGGACAACATCTCTTGGTCACCAGAATGACGTGTCTTGATCCCCCCCTCCCGTAAAACGCTTCTGGGTCCCCTGATCAATGTGTCTGAGTCTCCCAGAAGAACGTTTCTGGTTCCCTTTGAACAAAGCAATGTGGGTCACCCTGAACAGCACCTCGGGGTCCGTCTGAACCACATCACAGTACCACCATGAACAATGACTCAGGAACTAATTGAACAACGTCTTTAAGGTACCATATGTATATACATATTTTTTTTCATACATATTTGCCATTTCCCGCGTTAGCGAGGTAGCGCTGACATCAGAGGACTGAACCTTAGAGGGAACATCCTCACTAGACCCCCTTCTCTGTTCTTTCTTTTGGGAAACTAATAAAAAGAGAGGAGGATTTCCAGTCCCCAGCTCCCTCCCCTTTTAGTCGCCTTCTACGACACGCAGGGAATACGTGGGAAGTATTCTTTCTCCCCTATCCCCAGGGATGATATATATATATATATATATATATATATATATATATATATATATATATATATATATATATATATATATATATATATATATTGACCTCCATTGTCGACCTCATCAGACATTTATCTACCTGCTGCCCACTCCCATGGACGCCCTGGGTGTGGACAGCAACCAGCCAGGGCCCCACTAACGTAGCCTAGCATATCCTGCTCCTGATCACAGCGTCCTTGCCAATCCCTGCCACATACCACAAGATGATCTTTATTGCCAGAGTACGCTAGTGGGTTTGCTAGCTGGTGTGACTCTATCAACCTTATTGCCATAGTTTATAAAGGTCTAGATTGGGTGATCTGTGTGCTGAGGGGGTGGGGACCTAGTGTGTCTGTGGCGCGGCGAGATCTCCACAGTGTTGCCATCACCACACGACGAGCCAAGAGACGCAAATGACAACCGCAAAATGTAATCACTTACTCGCCAAATTGGCAATGTAGCATATCTCGGCGAAGATCAACCCCTGACGAGGTTTTCTGGTGGTGGTGGCACTGCTGCTGCTGCTGCTGGGGGACAGGGGAATTTGATGTCATGTTGGGTTCAACCTCCTGCTGGAGGGTGAGGAGGGAGAAGGGGTCAGAGAGAAGGCTGTAGGATGAGTGAAGGGGCCCAGCGCTCACTCGCCTCTGGTGAAGCATTATACACAACTCCTGACGTGTTCATTAGGTCGAACTGCTGCCACAGCCATGATGTGTTGGCCAACTTTCTCGCGTGTTTGGAGACTGTATTGTCTCCCAAGTAAAGGCCGACAGGAGCTTCTGATCCTCCGGTGTGTCGGACGTAAATCTGTGTTGCTTGTGTTGTTCAGACGACATCCATGGGTCACTGAGAGGATCATTGTGCTTGGAGCAACACCAGACAGCTTGCTGGTGGGCTTGTGTCGTCCGGAGCAAGGACTGCGACACGCTAGAGAGGGATGGGCCACACTGGGGATGGACTAGGACACACTAGAGAGGGATGGGCCACACTGGGGATGGACTAGGACACACTAGAGAGGGGTGGGCCACACTGGAGATGGACTAGGACACACTAGAGAGGGGTGGGCCACACTGGAGATGAACTAGGACACACTAGAGAAGGGTGGGCCACACTGGTGATGGACTAGGACACACTAGAGAGGGGTGGGCCACACTGGAGATGGCAACACCTGAGTTATGTGGTAAGGATTTTGTCGACCGAAGCAACAGACGGGGGCGCTGCTGTGGGACTTGTGTCACCAGGGGCAACAACACCTGAGGACAGTTCGCCTTACTGCCCGTCACGCATGCACGGGCCTCCTACGATCAAATCCGTATAGGTTCGAATCCCGGTCGCAGCAGCCGGTTCACAGCCCACTCAAATGTTCATCCTCACCTGGGGGGCTGGTCGGTAGAATGGGTACCTGGCATAAGCTCTGTCTGTCTCATGTGACGTATCCTGGACGTAGAAGGGAAAAGGTCCTTAGCTTGTCTTCGCTCCATATGACGAAGACCATATCATGACGATACTACACGAGACGAGAGATATACCATATCATGACGATACTACACGAGACGAGAGATATACCAGATCATAACGATATTACACGAGACGAGAGATATACCATATCATGACGATATTACACGAGACGAGAGATATACCATATCATGACGATACTACACGAGACGAGAGATATACCATATCTGTCTTGGCCATTCACCTGCATGATTCATATCTTCCTGTTTGTGACAGTGACTAGGATACTTGAGTTAATACATATTGCATGAACTCTGTCTCTTGATGGCTGAGTATACCCTGATCAGCACGTAAGTAAGAGCTTTGAGGACAGTAATGAAATCTTGTGTATCACAGTTTAAAAAGGAGCCGGCCATTCATCCCTACACGCTATTTGATAACCTGGCGATGCTCTTTTCTTCCTTCGATTGACGTAAGACATTTGGGACCGTGTGGTAAGGCACACGACCTCGCTCACCGCAGGGAAGTTACAGATGCACGTGTGTGTATACCAGTCAGCTCCGTCCACAGGTCCACAGTGGAGGAGTGTTTGCCTGTGGAATGAAAGGAAGCTGAAGATGCTTCCACTGGGACTACATCATGAACCACAGCAGGAGGGCCTGTTAGTCGTATTGTAAGTTAGACAAAATTGTGTCCATAAGACCCAGCAGAGGCGCTGGTCCCTGGTCACATTGCATTAATGTCAATATGTTTATATATGACTCTTGTCTACACATCTGACACTTCGACAAAAATCTAATGTGTTTATTTGGTCTTCAGATTTATCCAGAATTATTTTTTTTGGATATTTAGAGTTTCCAAATTTACTTTTGATGTTTTTTGACGTGAGGAAAAAACTTTCTTTTGTTTTTTGGATCGAACTTGAGGACCCAGATGACCCAGGTGTATGTTGCCCGGCATAATAGGTGACCAGTTACCTGACACACACATGACTCTCAGTGTACCATCCTCAGAGATGAGGGAGTCCAAGCTGTACGTCCCTGGCTGCTATGTGATCAGATGACCCATTACCATCAGGTCACAGGACAAAAGTTAGCCTCTACATGAGACTCACATCGCGCTGGTTTTCCCTCCCTTACAATCAGATCACCCAGGTGTACCGTACCTGGTAGTTAGACATAGATATATAGATATAGATATAGAGCGGGGGGCTGGAAATCCTCCCCTCTTGTTTTATTTTTTTTTAATTTTCCAAAAGAAGGAACAGAGAAGGGGGCCAGGTGAGGATATTCCCTCAGAGGCCCAGTCCTCTGTTCTTAACGCTACCTTGCTAATGCGGGATATGGCCAATAGTTTGAAAGAAAAAGATATAGATATATATATAGACATAGGTTAACCCTGAGGTCATCTATATCTACCTGGTCTGACCTTACCTGAGAAGATGGAGGCCAAGGCTGCGATGGTGAAGGAGAGTATGACACCAGGACCAGCCACGTTCTTGGCCACCATGCCAGCCACGAGGTACATTCCTGTCCCCACGCACGACCCGACTCCCAGGGAGGTCAGGTCGAGGGTGGTGAGGACCTTCTTCAACTTGGTGTTGCAAGGGTCGTCGTCCTGAAGTCGAGCCGGGTCCTTGGTGCGTATGAGTTTCCCGAAGAGGAGGTAGCCCTCCTGCTTCAGCCTCTCGCGATCCAGCGCCACCATCTGTCAACACACAAGGAGCTCATCGTCAGAAGCTGGTTGGAGATGATGGGGGTTGGGTGGGTGATGATGGTGGAGATGATGGGGGTTGGTGGGGGATGATGGTGGAGATGATGGGGGTTGGTGGGTGATGATGGTGGAGATGATGGGGGTTGGTTGGGTGATGATGGTGGAGATGATGGGGGTTGGTTGGGTGATGATGGTGGAGATGATGGGGGTTGGTTGGGTGATGATGGTGGAGATGATGGGGGTTGGTTGGGTGATGATGGTGGAGATGATGGGGGTTGGTTGGGTGATGATGGTGGAGATGATGGGGGTTGGTTGGGTGATGATGGTGGAGATGATGGATGCTGGTGGAGATGATGGGTGTTGGTGGGGATGATGGTGGAGATGATGGGTGTTGGTGGATGATGGTGGAGATGATGGGGTTGGTTGGGTGATGATGGTGGAGATGATGGGGTTGGTGGGGATGATGTGAGATGATGGGGTTGGTGGGTGATGATGGTGGAGATGATGGGTTTGGGTGATGATGGTGGAGATGATGGGTTGTTGGGTGAGATGATGGATTGGTGGAGATATGGATGCTGGTGGAGATGATGGGTGTTGGTGGGGATGATGGGGAGGTGATGATGGTGAGGATGGGGTTGTTGGTGATGATGTGGAGATGATTTTGAGTGGAGATGATGGGGTTGGTTGGAGTGGAGATGTGATGGTGGAGATGAGGATTTGGTGTTTTTGGTGGATGATGATGCTGGGATGGGTGTTGGTGGGGGATGATGGTGGAGATGATGGGTGTTGGGAGTGGGGAGATGATGGTGGGAGGGGGGGGATGATGGTGGGTTGGTGGGTGATGATGGTGGGTGATGATGGTGGAGATGATGGGTGCTGGTGGAGATGATGGGTGTTGGTGGGGGATGATGGTGGAGATGATGGGAGATTATGTGGGAGGGATGATGGGGGTTGTGGTGGGGATGATGGTTTTGGAGATGGGTGAGATGCTGGTGGAGATGATGGGTGTTGGTTGGGTGATCATGGTGGAGATGATGGGTGTTGGAGGGTCTGGTCATGAAGGATTCTGATGTAGAAGGCTATGAGTGGCACACTCCATCAACCAACTACAACACATACACACACACACACACACACACACACACACACGCACACACGCACAGCCTGGCGGGTGAGGGGATATACAAGCATCCACCCGACTATATAACATCACAGTGTTGAAGACTAACACCAGCAGACATGTGTACTAGGATCATCCTGCTCTCATTGCCCTCCTCCTCCTCCTCCTCCTCCCTCACCACCGTCAGCTGAGGGAGGGAAGAAGCCAGTCTCCCTCGCCAGCCATGCCACCGGGACCTCTCGCCACTCTCTCCACTCCCACTTCCTCCCCACCTCCCCTACCTCCTCCTCCTCCTCCTCCTCCACCTCCTCCTCCTCCTCTTCCTCCTCCTCCTCCTCCCGGCACCTGACGCCCCGGATCAAAGTGCCACGTGCACGGTAAAATGAACCACGGTCTCTCCCGCCCACCTGGTCGGTCGACCAGAGTTTTGGTAGAGTGTGTGTGTGTGTGTGTGTGTGTGTGTGTGTGCGTGGGTGGATGGAGATCTAGGCCAGTCGTCCCAGACCAAGCGTGCGGGCCAGAGACCAGCTGTGTCAGACCAAACGTACGGGCCAGAGACCAGCTGTGTCAGACCATACGTACGGACCAGAGACCAGCTGTGTCAGACCATACGTGCGGGCCAGAGACCAGCTGTGTCAGACCATACGTGCGGACCAGAGACCAGCTGTGTCAGACCATACGTGCGGGCCAGAGACCAGCTGTGTCAGACCATACGTAGGGGCCAGAGACCAGCTGTGTCAGACCATACGTAGGGGCCAGAGACCAGCTGTGTCAGACCATACGTAGGGGCCAGAGACCAGCTGTGTCAGACCATTCGTAGGGGCCAGAGACCAGCTGTGTCAGACCATACGTACGGGCCAGAGACCAGCTGTGTCAGACCATACGTAGGGGCCAGAGACCTCTGGCTTGCTATGAGCCTCTAGCCCGCTATGAGCCTCTGGCCTGAAGCTTCAGGTAACAGATTCACTTCTGAAGACATGACTGCCTGGCCAACCCTCCACAGTATTCTCACTCTTCGTGACCATCCCCACCAGCGCCTCCACCTGCCTCCGCCACCAGCGCCTCCACCTGCGTCCGCCACCACGGCTCCCCCCTAACCACGGCTTACCAATGTTTGTGCAAGTATTGGCGCTTAACTAAGTCGGGGATCAGTGTGGTATTTCCCCGGTAACCGGGGCTCCATGGCACCTATTGATTCAAGCTAGATTTATGATGATGGGACCACTGTGTACACTTCTTTCCACTTTATATTATGCAATGGCTCCTCCACTCCCACTGAGAATATTCACCGAATTCTAAGAGACTTTGGCTGGAGGTGAGGAGCAAAGCATTATGTCTTGGGTTGAGAATTTAGTGGATGTTTCACAGTACACTGGAGATGATCACAGGGGGAGTTGATGTATGTATGTTTCTTCACCAATGTGTGTGTGTGTGTGTGTGTGTGTGTGTGTGTGTGTGTGTGTGTGTGTGTGTGTGTGTGTGTAAGTGACCCCTGGCTGGGCACCTGTGAACGTGTAGATGTATGTCAAACCCTCACTTGGTGCTTGTTTACGTCCTGGTGTATTTGACCCTTGAATGGATGCTTGTCGGCGTGCAGGTGTATGTGATACCTGGCCAGGTGTTTGTTAGCTCAGGTCCTGTATGTAAACTCCTTCCTCCTCCTCCTCCTCCTTCCCTGAGTCATATATCTTATACATTCCTATGAGTCCACGGGGAAAATGAAACACGAAAAGTTCCCAAGTGCACTTTCGTGTAATAATCACATCATCAGGGGGAGACACAAGAGAGGAATATAACAGTCCATCTTATACGTTATGTTCCTCTGGTCTGCTGACGCACCCTGCAAATACGCCTAGTTGACAACACATATTTTGCGCTGGATGTATGAGTTACAAAGTTTTATTTGTGTAATCTCGAAAACTTCCCAGTTGTTTATTTAATGAACTGGAAAGGTCTACTTCTATGTATTCTTACGTCATTAGCAATTCCTACTGGAACCAGTGAAAGCTGGAACAAGAAATTCTAATCTCAGAGTGACGTATGCCAAATGGGACGCCAAGAGCTGGAGGTGAGCCTCAGGGTGTGGAGGAATCGAAACCCATTCAGTCAGTGATATTCGAGGATGACATTGAAGAGGTTGAACAAGACCACTGATCCCTTACATTCTGCCGGCAGTGTCATGAGGACTTCTCCAGCATAAAGATACCACTCGCCGGTCGAAGGTCTCTGATGGTTCTCGAGGAAATAGAGACGGGAAGAACGTACAGGTTGAGGGTCTCTGATGGTTCTCAAGAAAAATAGAGACAGGACGAGCGTACATGTCGAGGGTCTTTGATGGTTCTTAAGGAAATAGAGACAGGAAGAGGGTACAGGATGAGGGTCTTTGATGGTTCTTAAGGAAATAGAGACAGGAAGAGGGTACAGGTTGAGGGTCTCTGATGGTTCTCGAGGAAATTGAGACAGGAAGAGATGAACGGCTGTGGCCGATTGGCGTCCCTGTTGGCGCCACTCACACCTGCTGGCTCCCTCACCCAGCAGTGGGAGGTACCTGCCCTCACCTGCTGGCTCCCTCACCCAGCAGTGGGTGGTACTTGCCCTCATCTGCTGGCTCCCTCACCCAGCAGTGGGTGGTACTTGCCCTCATCTGCTGGCTCCCTCACCCAGCAGTGGGTGGTACTTGCCCTCATCTGCTGGCTCCCTCACCCAGTAATGGTAGGTACCTGCCCTCACCTGCTGGCTCCCTCACCCAGCAGTGGGTGGTATTTACCCTCATCTGCTGGCTCCCTCACCCAGCTGTGGGTGGTACTTGCCCTCATCTGCTGGCTCCCTCACCCAGCAGTGGGAAGTACCTGCCCTCACCTGCTGGCTCCCTCACCCAGCAGTGGGTGGTATTTACCCTCATCTGCTGGCTCCCTCACCCAGCTGTGGGTGGTACTTGCCCTCATCTGCTGGCTCCCTCACCCAGTAGTGGGAGGTACCTGCCCTCACCTGCTGGCTCCCTCACCCAGCAGTGGGTAGTACCTGCCCTCACCTGCCGGCTCCCTCACCCAGCTGTGGGTGGTACTTGCCCTCATCTGCTGGCTCCCTCACCCAGCAGTGGGTAGTACCTGCCCTCACCTGCTGGCTCCTTCACCTAGCAGTGGGTGGTACTTGCCCTCACCTGCCGGTTCCCTCATCCAGCAGTGGGTGGTACCTTGCCCTCACCTGCTGGCTCCCTCACCCAGCAGTGGGTGGTACTTAAACGTGGCAAGAATGTTCCGTAGACTTATACAAAGGGGGCCTGGGCGCCAGATTACTTTTTCCTCTCTTTCTTACGTACGAGGCTCCAGATATGGACAAAAGTCCACATCAAAGCTGGGCCTTAATTGGAATATAAAGAGGTCAATAAAAAGGAAGAAAGAAGACAAAGAAACGTATTTACGGATGCTGGAGCGAGTGAAAAAAAAAAAATTGTCTTTTGAAATGCGCCAGGTTATAATTACTGGGAAAGACATGAGAGGGTAGAGAGTTCCGAGGCTTTGGGGTGTTAGGAAAGAAACAGTTATCAAAACGGCCCACCCTTGAGTTGACGATGGCCACACAGTAATCATGTGACACAGCAGCTTGTCGACTATTGCGTGGTCTAGCTACTAGTGGGGGTAGAGAAGGAGCCAGCTCTCGGGAGCCAAAGCCAAACTAATGCCTATAATACCTACAGAAGAAAGAAAGTGAACCAACATTGTGGCGTGAGGCAAGCCGGTCAAGTTTTGAAATGTACGCCTCGCAGACCCAGAACAACACATTGCTCACATCATCTACTACAAAGCAATGAAAACAGCCCACCTTCTGCTTCGTAACAGACCCGCCGTGACCAAGACGGACCCTTCAGGAGGACCATGTCTTCTACCAGCACAACTGCCACAGTGAGGAGAGTGGACCTCACTCATACATTGGAATGACACTGAGTAGACTATCAAGGCGCCTCACCTGTCACCTACAGAATGGAGCCATCACGAACCACTACGCCACTCTACATAACTCCCTGCCTGACACCACAAGACCTGCGCGAGAACACCAAGAGAAGAAGACCCTCGCCGTCTCTTGTTCCTAGAGGCAATCTACACCATCACAAAACAACCGACAGTAAACACACAAGTCGAAGAGTTTCAAATCCTACCATCCTCAAAACGTCACATAAGCTTTATCAACGAAGCAGCCAGTGAGTTATCAGCATAGCCCATCAGCTCCGCTCACCTGTCTCCACCCGATCCACCTACGATATATATATATATATATATATATATATATATATATATATATATATAACTACATAAATGCCCATAAATGCAAGCATTCGAACCCAGATCTTTGGCGTGGTAGTTGGGTACGCTAACAGTTCGGCCATGATAAGAGCATACATTTGCCCCTACCGTATCAGCTAACATTAAAGAAAAAAAAATTATACCGACACTTCGTACGTGTTCCCTGCGTATCACAGAAGTCGACTAAAGGGGGAGTGAGCGAGGGACTGGAAGCCGTCTCCTCATTCCTTCCTTGGTATCTAAAAGTTGAAACAGAAGATGAAGATAAGTGAGGAGTTTTCTTCGTGGTCTCAGGCTGGGGTGTCTAAATGTGTGTGTGTATGTGTGTGTGTGTGTGTGTGTGTGTGTGTGTGTGTGTGGCTGTAACCCAGATGAACATAAGGGAGAAATGGGTCGCAAGTTGAGGACAGGAACCTGGATGTTCTGGCTCTGAGTGAAACAAAGCTAAAGGGCAAAAGGAGAAGAATTTTCTGGACACGTCGTAGGGGTAACGTGAGGGCGAGAACATAAGGAGGGGTGGCAATGCTGCTGAGGGAGGATTAAGAGTGAGTGAAAGAGTATAAGGAAGTAAGCCCCAGATTGATGTGGGCAAGAATGAAGGTGGATAGCGATAAGTGGCTGAATAACAGTAATTAGGCAGGAAAAGAGGCAAGTGCTTTGGGAGGAGGTGAGTGAGTGTGTCAGCAGTTTGGATGCAAGGAATCGAGCATTACTGATGAGCAATATGAGTGAGAGTTTGGGTAATGTGGCAGTTTAGGGTATAATTTGGGGTCCTGGATTCTCCGATAATGTGAATGATAATGGCGAACAGCTGGTGGAGTTGTGCGCTGAAAAAAGGACCTGTGATTGGGGATACTTGGTTTAAAAACGTGGAGGCACCAATATATACATGAGTGATTGGGATAAAGGTATGGGGAATTATGTACTAAGTAATAGGCGTGCACAGGAGAGACTTTTGGATGTGAATGTGCTGAGAAGGGAAGCTAGTGGGACGTCTGATCTTACCTGGTGGAGGCGAGGATAAAGATTTGTAGGGGCCTTAGAAAAAGAGGAAATTATATGGGTGAAAGAAGATGGTGAAAGTGAGTAGACTTGGGAAAAAGGCTTATGCGCTGATAATGGACGAAGGTGAAAATATCTGAAGCTAAGGGAATGAATGAGGAATGAGAGGTATCTAAGAAAGTATTCTTTAATTATACAAGAAATGTATGTGGTATGCAGAAGGTTGGAGGTGGACAGATGGGAAAGGGTAGTGTATGGTGGGACGAGAAAGTTGAGTTGCTACTGAGAGAGAAATTGATATGTATTATTGTTAGTCACAGGGAAGGATTGCAAGTAAACTACGAATGTGTAAGAGGAAGCGGCAAAAGGTCAAAAGGAGGGTGCAGGGGATGAAAAAAGGGGCAAATTACTGATAAGAAGAGCGAGTATTGGTATACTTTAAGGAGATTAAGAACTGTTTTGGAAGGAAAACAAAAGAGCAAAGACGAACATCTATGAAGGGAGCAAATGAGGAAGTGGTAATATGGAAGAGGAGATGAAATAAGTAGCTTGAATGCTTGTTGAAAGTGAGGTATACGAAGTGATGAGTTATGGAAAGCGATTCGGTGAAAAGACAAGAGGTGATGAAAGCCCTGCGTTAGACAATGTGCGGCAAAGCGACTGAAGTGGATGAGAATGCAGGTGAACTTCGTAAGAAAGGGGACGATTGTGATATTGACTGTGTAATCAGGATTTCCAATGCATGTACGGATCACAGTGAGGTGCATGGAAAACGGAAATGAATGTTCAAATCACAAACGTACAAGCTTGTCAAGTGTAGCTCGTGAGTTGTATAGGAATGGGGGTTATAGGCACAGAGTTTCAGATTGGGGAGTGATAATGTGGCATAGGGATTGATAGAGGATATGTGGATCAGGCGCTTGTTTCAAAGAATGTTTGCGAGAAATGTTAAGAGAAACAGAAGGACGTGTATGTGGCATTTATGGATCTGGAAAAAAGCATATCTGTTTATAGAGATGCTGTATGGAAGGTGATGGGAGTATATGATGTGGGAGGAAAGCTATTTGAAACAGTGAAGAATCTTCATCGAGAGGGTAAGGCATGTGTGCGAGTAGGAAGAGCGGAATGTGAGTTCTTCCAGCGAGGATGGTGTCTGTGGCTGGGGTGTGTGATATCACCAGGGTTACCTAACTTGTTTATGGTTCAAGTGGTGTGGGAGGTAAATGCAAGAGTCTTGGAAAGCGGGTCAGGTATGCAGTCTGATGTGGGTGAAGGGGGACTTAGATATGAGTCAGTTGTTGTTTGCTGATGATACGGTGCTGGTGGTACATTTCAGTGAGGAACTGATATAATGGAGTCTGAGCATGTGAGAGTTTCTGAAAGGAGAAACTTGACAGTGAATGTGAATATAAGCAAGATTTTCAGTTTGAACCGTGACGAGAGAAAAATCATTTGGAGCATAAACTTAAACCAAGTGAGCTCACAGGAATTTGGGTGTTTTGATTCCTGGGAATGGATCTGGCAGCGAATGGAACACCGGGAGCTGAAGTGAGCCATAGGGTGGTTGAGGGGGTGAGGATCGTAGGAGCAATGAGGAATGTGTGGTAAGGGAGGTCATAAACTGCCTTTTAGGGTAAAGATGGGTGTGTTTAATGGTGTAGTAGTCCCGACGGTAATGAGTGGGATGCGATGCATGAGACTTAGACAGAAATGTATGAAGAGCATAGACGTGCTGGAAAAGAAAGATATGAGGCTAGTATGTGGTGTGAGGGGGGGGGGGGATTGATCAAATATGAAATGGTTGGGTTAGAGAAAGGTGTGGAGGTATATAGAGTGTGTATAAGAGAACTGTAGAGAGTGTGCTGAAATAGTTTAGACACATGAAGAGGATAAGCGAGGAGAGGATGATTAAGAGGGTATACATGTCAGAAGTGGAAGGAGTAAGAAGAGGGAGGTGGAAGGATGAAGTGAAAGATGCTTTGAATGCTCGGAGTCTGAACATGCAGGAGGGTGTAAGGCTAGCAAGGGATAGAACAAATTGACGAGATGTAGAACTCACTGGACGCCCTGTTGTCACTGGATGAAGGAGGGTATGTGAAGCAGCTGGGAGAAACAATGGAAAGGTTTGGAATCGCATGTTTGCCAAATGGCGTCCTAGCTGCGTCTCTTCGTTGTTTATCAACTGACTGTTATATTTCCCTCTTGTGTCTCCCCTGATGATGTGATTATTACACAAAAGTGCACTTGGGAACTTATCGTGTTTCATTTTCCTCGTAGACTCATAGGAATATCTTGATCACGCGCAAAATTGTGATCCTTTCCAATATATATATATATATATATATATATATATATATATATATATATATATATATATATATATATATATATATATATATATATATATATATATATATATATATATATATATATATATATATATATATATATACATATAAATAGATAATTGGGTCATCTCCAGTTATTTCCCGTGCAGTACACAACAACAAGCGGTGGTCAACATGTCATCATTCATCACTGTCAGACACATAGGTCAGTGAAGACCAAACAGCGCTCAGCACAACGCGTACTGCCACAGTACATACGATGTCCACGGTCAGCCCTCGAGCGGCCGGACACCACACACAAACTGTGGAAAGCAGGACACAGACAGACAGACGCGTGCCTTGAGTGTGAACCTTGAGAATTAGTAGACATGCAGACCTCTCACGAGACACTGTGGCTAAAGTGATACATGTTACTTTCTCCTCATTCCATGGTAAACATATTCAGGCCTTCAAGTGTTTACTATAACACAGGTTTCTTGATCATGGATACAATCTTTGTCCCTCTCCTCTGGACCTTCCTCTACTCGCCTCTGTCCCTCTCTTAGCGCACTGACCAAACTGGAGAACCATATCTTAGTTTTGACCAACTACAAGATGTTAATTCTATGCTGGTGATGTACTCATCTGTTTACATGACTACACTGCTAGTATTTCCCTGTCAACAATTTGTCTCTCTGCCAACACGTTAGATGCAATATTGACTCCCAAAGTCAATTTCACACACACACACACACACACACACACACACACACACACACACACACACACACACACACACACACACACACACACACACACACACACACACAACACATTCCTGCAGTGAATTTCCTGCCACAGAATATATGTATCAAGGTATTGCTTCAATGTGTCCCATCCTTGTCACCATGTATTTACACGAGTCTAACTTCATCAGCTGTGTGTGTGTGTGAGAGAGAGAGAGAGAGAGAGAGAGAGAGAGAGAGAGAGAGAGAGAGAGAGAGAGAGAGAGAGAGAGAGAGAGAGAGAGAGAGAGAGAGAGAGAGAGAGAGAGAGAGAGAGAGAGAGAGAGAGAGAGAGAGAGAGAGAGAGAGAGAGAGAGGATGAACCATCCACTATCCCCCCACAGTTCCTCCTATTACCAAATGTTGCCACTGCTCCAAAGTACCTCCCGCTGCCCCACAGTACCTCTCACTACCCCACAGTACCTCCCACTACCCCACAGTACCTCCCACTACCCCACAGTACCTCCCACTGCTCCACAGTACCTCCCACTGCTCCACAGTACCTCCCACTGCCGCACAGGACATCCTATTACTCCAGAGTAGCCCCCCACTGCCCCACAGTACCTCCCACTGCCCCACAGGACTTCCTATTACTCCAGAGTAGCTCCCCACTGCCCCACAGTACCTCCCACTGCCCCACAGGACTTCCTACTACTCCAGAGTAGCCCCCCACTGCCCCACAGTAACTCCCACTGCCCCACAGGACCTCTTATTGCTCCACAGTACCTCCCACTTTCCCTACAGGACCTCTTATTGCTCCAGAGTACCTCCCACTGCCCCACAGCAACTCCAACGTCCCTGAAATATCTTTCTCTACGCCAACATCCAACCACCCCACCCCACAGTGTCTCACAGGACCTCACACTACCCCATAATGCCTTCCGTTCCCTACAGTACATCTCACAGCCCAACAATACATTTCACTGCCCCACAGTACATCTCAATGCCCCACAGTACATCTCTGCCCCACAGTACCTCCCACTGCCCCAAGGACCTTCTGTTGCTTGACAGTTGAAAGACAAGTACAATATACGAGACCAAGGGTCATGGATAGCCAGCTAGACAAAGGAGGAGCAAATCATCCTTGAAAACAGGATTGTGGACGAGGCAAGAGACGATACAAAGCTTTTCCATAGATTCAAAAGGAGTGAAGTGTTAGTTAAACAGTGGCAGAGGGGGGATGTAAAGATATGGAAGGAGCTGAAGGACAAAGTTTCGAAAGTGTGTTCACAGTGGGAAAAATCAAAGCCCCCAACACCACTGAGGTGGAATGTGGGATGTGCTTTCGGAAACTGATGACATATCTTGAAAAAGACCGATGGAATAGTAAAAGGAGTCTTGACCCATATAACGTTTCTTCATACCTGATAAAGATGTGTGTAGACAGACCACTTACACTGACTGTTCAAGATGTCGCTGGAGGAGAGGAAGGTTTAGTGACAAAGACGAGGAGGAGAAGCGTGAACGTCATACGTGTCTATACCAGAGGGCGGCCGGGAGGATACACTGACCCGTCTCCTTCATGAGCTTAGCCTACAAAGTGTGAGATAGGATAATCAGGAAGCAGATGGACGACTAATGGGATAGGAGAAACAAACAGAGAGACGCCAAACCTCTTAGCTTTCTGCGTGCAAGTAAGCCTCATTTGAAACACAAGTGATGGCCGGTTGGATTGCTCATGCAAGGACGGTTGGAAATCATGTGACATTTTGACACATTGAGGAAGCTGGTTCCTCAGGCAGGAGTAAAGATGAGGCTATTATACTTCATGTGGACGGTAGAGGAACAAAGGACACATAGCAGAGGAGCCAGTTGGAAATGGATCGAGGTCACTAGTGGAATGCCACAGGGTTCTTTCTTGGGACCTTCGTTCTTCTTGATCTATGTGAAAGACTCGCTCTAACGATTGGACACCTCCCTCAATGTGTCTGCGGATGATGCTGTAGTTATGTGATTGAGAGGATGACATGAGATATCACTCATGACTTGAACATGAATTATGGACCCGATTGAACATGATAGAACCCTCGTACTCTGTATTAGCTGGCCAAAGTTGTAGTAGAGAATATACATACCATCCAGAATTGAAGACGTGTGAAGGAGGATGGGCACCTTACCCACTCAGATCTCATTCACGAGAATTACATAACGGTATTGAAACCCATTAGAGAGAGAGATATGGTACTGAAGACCACTCAACAATAATTTCCATCACTGAAGATAAACTCGAAGGGTTTCATTCCTTTAAGATTTATGCCTGAAAATGTAAGGATATATACAAATTCTCTAGTGAGAACGCTTGAAATGTTCCTTCCATAGACTTGAGCCATCTTGACAGTCCAATAGATCGCCAGGTAGATGGCGAGAGGAACCAGGGATGCCAATGAAGCTTTGAAACTACAACAATAACGGAGGGGGGAGAGAGAGCAGCGGAGAGGACCGGACTGAATGCTTATTACTGTAGACACCCACTACAGCGGAGGAGGAGCGGGCGCATGAAGCGACGAAGAGACAATAGTGCACCTTCCGTCCACGGGTGTACCACAACCACACACACACACCCTCCCCCTCCACTGTGGCTTGAGCTACGAGTGATAGCCAGAACTCATGGTCGTCGTGGTGGGTCAGACAGATCTGCTGCAGGAAAGGCGTCAGATGTTTGACACAAGAGAGACTCTGGTGTGGAACTGGTGACCGAAATGAATGCCACAGAGAGAAAGACAGATCTGAATCCGAGACAAAGTTAGCTTAAGTCATCAGGAATTCGTAGTCTGTATCTAAATGCTCGAAAAGATATGAAACATATATACAAATTCGAGAGGCATTTCCATATTACTACGGGCGAACGAGCACCAAAGATCATATTTCTCGTATCCAGGATCCTCTCCCCATGTAGCTCCCGCTGAGTCAGCCAAATGAAAGACAGAGAAAATATTGCTCAATTTTCTCACTAATAACAATGTTGATATGAACGCGTTACGCACAGCTGGTTGTGATGGGCCCCTGGTGAACACTGACCATAATACTGGCCGAGCTGTTCGAGTCTCGGGAAATGGTTTTGACACGAACTCCCACTTCGTCGAAGACCTTACGCAACATCTGGATGGTTCGACCACAGCACCTCCGTCTTTTCCTAGACCCCAGTAGGAGATTATGAGCTTCTTGTCACTAAGTGCAAGTGAACGGAAGGCTGTGTCCCCACCTACTGATGCCATAGAGAGTCCAGTGATTCCGAACAGGTAAGAAGTCCTTGTGGCACCATTGTCAAGCGCTATCGAGTGGTCACTGGCTCTTGAGAAGCCTAGGAGAAATGGCCCACTCCAGGAGGTTCGCAACCATGCACCTCCTCCTTCGGCAGTAGGGTTGGCATGAGGAGTCCCCTCACCTTCATGATGTGAGTGAATAATCAACTGTGGCTCGGGACGAAGGCTCACCCATCCTGAAGAGGTGGAGGGACGAATTGCATCATCATTGATCGTGTGAAATCAGCCAAGTACCAGGAGGGCTGGGGTGGTGGTGTTGGGCCCTCCGTGGTGTAGTGGGTAGCCTTATGACCATGAGTTAGCACGGGTGTGTCCAGAGGTCGGGATCGGATTGGTAAGACTCCCTGGAGAGGTAAGTCGGCCCTCATCCCACCCATGTGTTCATCCTCCCCTCAGGGCTGATAGGTACATGGCGAAGGCTTGGAGGTTTGGCATGTAAAGACATGGTACATATACACGATATTAAGAGACGGGGCAACACAAGTGTAAGCCTCTCTCCCCCGTAACAGAGAAAGAGTAATGACACAATGTATGACTCTCTCTCTACGTGTACTTTAGATAGGTACTTACACACACACACACACACACACACACACACACACACACACACACACACAAATATGCTAGAACGACACAGCTTTTAAATGGTGTGAGATTACATCCATAATGACTACATATATATATATATATATATGCCGTTTCCCCTCGGTGTATAACGACGATAAATTATTTACAGACTGAATTTATCATCATAAACTCTTTATTGATCATCCATTGTGTACGTTCCGACCCGTTCGCCCAGCAGGAGGTTGGTAGGTTGCTGGGGTGGCGATCACACTGTGGTAGAGGAGGGTACCACAGGACTGTGGTGGAGCGTGTGGGTCTGGAAGGGAACCTAAGGCTATGGTCAGGTCAGTGTAGAGCAGGAGAAACACTCTCCTACGTCCCTTCACTCTCCAAGTCGGCTCTGCCACGCTCAGTGGGTGGAGAGAGAGAGAGAGAGAGAGAGAGAGAGAGAGAGAGAGAGAGAGAGAGAGAGAGAGAGAGAGAGAGAGAGAGAGAGAGAGAGAGAGAGAGAGAGAGAGAGAGAGAGAGAGAGAGAGAGAGAGAGAGAGAGAGAGAGAGAGAGAGTAATAACATTAATTCCACAGTGGTACCCTTAGGTCCCCATGTCATGAGAATGTGGCACTTGGTTGAGAGTGAACTGCTTTCTCCAAATTACTTTCTATGTAAAGACGTAAACAAAAAACAAAGGATTCACGCAAGAAACAAATAAACAAAAACAACAAAGGAATGATTCACGAATGACAAAAGAAAGCCTTTCAAAGAACGAGATGTACATAATGCAAAGGCCTTTTAATGGACGGAGCAAAATACCATGGAGGGCCTTTTCATAAGAGCATTACAACCTCGCCAATAAACGTGTTGGGGATTGCCACATCCAGGCGAGAGCGGAGGGGATTAATGCCGCGCTACGTACGTGGTAATGAATGCAAATAAATGGGATTACTTTTTCATCATAATTCTTTTTTCCTCTCCCCCCCCCAGGAGGGGAAACACGGGTTGGGGGAGGGAGGGAGGGAAACACGGCATGGGGAAGGAAGGGAAATACGGCATGAGGGAGGGAGGGAAACACAGCATTGAGGAGGGAGGGAAGGGAACACGGCCTGGGGGAGGGAGGGAGGGAAACACGGCCTGGGGAAGGGAGGGAGGGGAACACGGCATGAGGGAGGAAGGGGAACACTGCATGGTGAGGGAGGGAAACACGGCATTGAGGAGGGAGGGAGGGAGGGGAACACAGCATGGTGAGGGAGGGAAGGAAACACGGCATGGTGAGGGAGGGAGGGAAACACGGCATGGTGAGGGAGGGAACACGGCATGGTGAGGTAGGGAGAGAAACACGGCATGGTCGAGGGAGGGAGGGAGGGGAACACGGCATGGGGGAAGGAAGGAGGGAGGGGAACACGGCATGGTGAGGGAGGGAGGGAAACACGGCATGGTCGAGGGAGGGAGGGAGGAGAACACGGCATGGGGGAAGGAAGGGAGGGAGGAGAGTACGTTCAACCCAGGTGAACACCAGACTACCCTGTTCACAGTGAGGCGTCCAACATAACCCACACACTAAGCCAGCGTCCTGCCCTTCCTGCCACCCTCATCACCTCACCCCACACCCACAATCTCCCCCCGATCCAACAGTCTCCCCCTCCTCTTCCTCCTTCCTCCTTCCCACAGGGCGTCTGTGTCGTCATGGCAACAGACGCTGAAGAGAAACGTGAAAGACGCCGACCAGCGGCGGCGCCGCCACTTCTGGCTGAACGGCGTCCCCGTCGCGTCTCGTCTGCTTCCTCCCGGGTTCGTCTCCCTCTTTGCCATGGCCGCCCGCCGCCCGCCGCCCGCCGCCCGCCGCCCGCCGCCCGCCGCCCCCCCTCCTCAGCCAAACCCCAAGCCCTCCCTCCCGCCCCCTGGACACCACAGTCTTCCCATACTCACCATTGGGGGCCCTCACCACACTCTTACCACACTCACCATGGGGCCCTCACCACAGTCTTACCACACTCACCATGGGGCCCTCACCACACTCTTACCACACTCACCATGGGGCCCTCACCACAGTCTTACCACACTCACCATGGGGCCCTCACCACACTCTTACCACACTCACCATTGGGGCCCTCACCACACTCTTACCACACTCACCATGGGGCCCTCACCACACTCTTACCACACTCACCATGGGGCCCTCACCACACTCTTACCACACTCACCATGGGGCCCTCACCACAGTCTTACCACACTCACCATGGGGCCCTCACCACACTCTTACCACACTCACCATGGGGGCCCTCACCACACTCTTACCACACTCACCATGGGGCCCTCACCACACTCTTACCACACTCACCATGGGGCCCTCACCACACTCTTACCACACTCACCATGGGGCCCTCACCACAGTCTTACCACACTCGCCATGGGGGCCCTCACCACAGTCTTACCACACTCACCATGGGGGCCCTCACCACAGTCTTACCACACTCACCATGGGGCCCTCACCACACTCTTACCACACTCACCATGGGGCCCTCACCACAGTCTTACCACACTCACCATGGGGCCCTCACCATAGTCTTACCACACTCACCATGGGGCCCTCACCACACTCTTACCACACTCACCATGGGGCCCTCACCACACTCTTACCACACTCACCATGGGGCCCTCACCACAGTCTTACCACACTCACCATGGGGCCCTCACCACAGTCTTACTACACTCACCATGGGGCCCTCACCACAGTCTTACCACACTCACCATGGGGCCCTCACCACACTCTTACCACACTCACCATTGGGGGCCCTCACCACAGTCTTACCACACTCACCATGGGGCCCTCACCACAGTCTTACCACACTCACCATGGGGCCCTCACCACAGTCTTACCACACTCACCATGGGGCCCTCACCACAGTCTTACCACACTCACTACGGGGCCCTCACCACAGTCTTACCACACTCACCATGGGGCCCTCACCACACTCTTACCACACTCACCATGGGGCCCTCACCACAGTCTTACCACACTCACCATTGGGGCCCTCACCACAATCTTACCACACTCACCATGGGGCCCTCACCACACTCTTACCACACTCACCATGGGGCCCTCACCACACTCTTACCACACTCACCATGGGGCCCTCACCACAGTCTTACCACACTCACCATGGGGGCCCTCACCACAGTCTTACCACACTCACCATGGGGCCCTCACCACACTCTTACCACACTCACCATGGGGCCCTCACCACACTCTTACCACACTCACCATGGGGCCCTCACCACACTCTTACCACACTCACCATGGGGCCCTCACCACACTCTTACCACACTCACCATGGGGCCCTCACCACAGTCTTACCACACTCACCATTGGGGCCCTCACCACACTCTTACCACACTCACAACAGATGTTGCCACACTGGATAATCACTGCGGCAGACGCCAGCAAAGCAGACACATCACCACAGTGGAAACCACCACAGCAGACGTCACTGCCACCCACTGAAGTCTCCACAGGGGGGTAACTGTGGTAACTGTAGGTTACCACACTTAACACCACCACACTTTGAAGGTCGCCACAGCAGACATCACCACAACAGACGTCATCACAACATTCCTCACCACCCTCCCACTAGCAGACGTCATCACAACATCCCTCGCCACCCTCTCCCTAGCAGACGTCATCACAACATCCCTCACCACCCTCTCCCTAGCAGACGTCATCACAACATCCCTCGCCACCCTCCCCCTAGCAGACGTCATCACAACATCCCTCACCACCCTCCCCCTGGCAGACGTCATCACAACATCCCTCACTCCCCCTCCTAGCAGACGTCATCACAACATCCCTCACCACCCTCCCCCTAGCAGACGTCATCACAACATCCCTCACTCCCCCTCCTAGCAGACGTCATCACCACATCCCTCACCACCCTCCCCCTAACAGACGTCATCACAACATCCCTCACCACCCTCCCCCTTAGCAGACGTCATCACAACATCCCTCACTTTCCCTAACAGACGTCATCACAACATCCCTCACCACCCCTAGCAGACGTCATCACAACATCCCTCGCCACCCTCCCACTAGCAGACGTCATCACAACATCCCTCACTCCCCCAACAGACGTCATCACAACATCCCTCACTACCCCCCTAGCAGACATCATCACAACATACCACCCTCCCCCTAACAGACGTCATCACAACATCCCTCATTACCCCCTAGCAGACGTCATCACAACATCCCTCACTACCCCCTAGCAGACGTCGTCACAACATCCCTCACTACCCCCTAGCAGACGTCATCACAACATACCACCCTCCCCCTTAGCAGACGTCGTCACAACATCCCTCACTACCCCCTAGCAGACGTCGTCACTTCCTGTCCGTCTGAGGAGGGTGCAGACTCGTGCCAGGTGTTGTGGGGTGGAGGAGGAGGTCCCACACTCACCCTGGGAGGCTGGCTAGTCACCTCCGCCTGGGACGGGACGTTCACTCAGATGGTTAACTAACTACCCCGTCGCCCACACCACCTCTTCTCGCCCACCCTTGATGCCTTGTCTGTCCTTCCCTGTCTCTGCCCGTCTCTCACGCTGTCCTGTCATCTCTCACCGGGTCGCGGTGCAGCTGTCTCCCAGTGTCAGCGATCAGACGCGAGATACGAGGCTGACAAGTGTGTGTGTGTGGTATGACGATGTCTCTTCCCTCAGCAACCCTGCCGGCACACCCCATGGGCCTCCACCAGTGGCATCCTCTCTCACCCTCTCTGTTACTGCCGCTGTCTGGCTGGTTTTCTCCTGGGTTATGGTCTGTCTCCGGTTGACATGGTCCTGGTGGTCCCTCCCTGGCCTGGTCTTGGTGGTCCCTCCCTGGCTTGGTCCTAGTGGTCCCTACCTGGCCTGGTCCTGGTGGTCCATCTCTGGTCTGGTCTTGGTGGTCCCTCTCTGGTCTGGTCCTAGTGGTCCCTCCCTGGCCTGGTCCTGGTGGTCCATCTCTGGTCTGATCCTGGTGGTCCCTTCTTTGCTTGATATACGTGGTCTCTTGGTCCAGCCCTGATGGGTCCCTCCCTGGCTCAGCCTTCTTGGTCTCCTCCACCATGTCAATCAGTCGACCATTTCAGACGTTCAATGAACGTAACATCACCATCATTTTCTATACGTTTAATACGAGGGAAAATGATACAGTTCGTATCTTCACCGTGACCAACACCGGATATGTTGGTTGGCGAGCTAACTCCTTGGTTCTCTTTTCCCCCCGGAGGTCATCTTCTCTCTCTCTCTCTCTCTCTCTCTCTCTCTCTCTCTCTCTCTCTCTCTCTCTCTCTCTCTCTCTCTCTCTCTCTCTCTATCTCACCCTTCCCTGCGCTTGACGATATTAACTATTAACCAAACCATTAGCTTTGATCAAGGCGGGAGCACCGAACACTTGTGCCACAGGTATCCACCCCACAACGAGGCTACGGGTCGTCCTCCTCCTTCTCCAACCTCAACTCATTTCCAAACCGGACGTTTTATTCATGTGTATCAATATCTTATGTGGATAGAATATATCTTTTTCCCTCTGTGTGTGTGTGTATATACATATTAGATTTTTTTACCGATTCCATTTATAAGGCGTTTATTAAGTTATGAGGAGATGGTTTCGTAATTAAGTTTCGTCTCCTCCTTGGTTCAACTTAAGTTCAACGAAGGGAACTTTTTTTTTTTCGAGAGCCAATTTTGAGGTAGATCACTGAAGTGTTCAGAGGATCTAACTCTCCTTATTGGCTGGGTTGGTCTCGATTTCGAGCAAGGCTTGGGATACAGGACTGTTGACTGTGGTGCCGTGAGACGAGACGATAAGGTGGGGTGTGGAGGTGGGTTTGGGAGGGAGGGATGGACTGTGTGTAGATCCAAGTGTGTCATGATGCCTCCTGGTTCGTCAAGAGGCCGTGCTCTACCGTACCTGGTTCTGGGATAAGTCGCCACGCTCGTTCCCATCCCGCGTGTCACAGTCAGGAATGAAATGGATCTCGTGGAGGGGCAAAGGGAGAGGTTGTCCAATCAGCGGAGGATATTACGCCCACGAGGGAGCGTATACATATTCTTTCCCAGCTTTTGCTGAATACAATGAAATGATGATAATAACATTGATTATATCAATGATAATATTAATGATGATAAAGAATGATAACGGTAACAATCATAATGATAATGATAATAACAATAATGATAATCTCTATAAGCTAGATAACAATAATGATGAGCTCTATACGGTTGTGATGTCGAACTGCAGCTAGGGAACGAGGGATCTCCAATGGGAGGAAGTGACAATGGCGGAAAAGTTACAGTAACTCCCATTCGAACTTTCTGATGAGATCCAGTTGATATTTCAATTGGGTTTGGAAGATCCAGTGTGTTGAGCAAGGCTTTTGAAGATGGCAATATCTTTGCCGTTGTATTCGCCAAGATTTTCTTTTCACGGTGCACGAGAATAAGATTTTACTCCCAACACTTGCACACAATCATTGCTCACAAACGTTGCCACGTACTAACGGCCTAGCCTCGGGTGATCAACCATCCTCAAATGTGTTTCCACAACCGCAAATGTGCCTTCCCACAGCCTCCCTTCGAACAGCGGTACTTTCATGCCTAGCATGGTGGTCAGCACTGCTGAGGACCTTATCTCTTATTCTGATGGAAAAAAATGGTCAACTGGATATCATCTGCATCAACATGGGATTGACAGACAACTGGAGAGGGTGCAGACCACTCTCCTGAGGCACGCCATCTCATGCTGGAGGACTCTTTGATCGCCTTTCACAAGCCACATCAATTCATTTATTCATTCGTTGATCCGTTTATATCTGCATTAATTCTAGTGTGTGTTGAGACACTGATATCTATACGTAGTCATGCTATCAGTGTCATATATTTCTCTGCATTTCCCACATATCGTATTTGGCATAACGCTCATGTACCTTATAATGAGCATCGTCTGAACTGCTTGTGTTGCTAGTGACAAAATCTAGCAGACATACCCATGTGAGACATGTCGCTAGCGCCTCTGCTAACATTGTATACCCAAGACGAATTGCTCTAAGACTGTCGACCTGGAGATGTGAGATTCCAACTGTCGACCAGGGAAGAAAAGTCTGCAGCTGCCGACCAGGGAAGAATAGCCTCCACCTGTCGACCACGGAAGAACAGTAACCTGCTATCGACCAGGGTAGGATACCCTCCAGTTGTCGACCAAGGAAGAACAGCTTCCAGCTACCGACCAGAAAAGAATAACCTCCAGCTGCTGACCAGGGAAGAATACCCTCCAGCTGTCGACCAGAGAAGAATAGTCTCCAGCTGTCGACGAGGGAAGATCAACCTCCACTTACTTCAGTTAGCACACGGACTCCTCCTCCCAGCTTGCTGGTATATGAAGGGTTCTTCCGCAGAGCAAGTGGATTGTCTACCTCAAGATCATCACTTCTGACACACGATCCTGATTACCTCAGACAAAACACCGACCCAACAACTCTTGTCTTGATGTTATAGCGTCGTGGGGAACACTGGGTGTTGTTTAAGACTTCAGGTTGTGCGAGGGTGACGGTTGTGTGGTAGATGCGGGTGGGTGGGGAGTGTTGTTGCCAGTGGGGTGATCTTGGTTGACGAAGGCACTATACAACCAGGAGGGTTGTAACAGTGTGGTGGTGGGTGACCATGCTGTGTTGTTGGTGGTGCAGGAGGGTTGTAACAGTGTGGGTGGTGACCACATAGTGTTGTTGGTGGTGCAGGAGGGTTGTAACAGTGTGGTGGGTGACCACACAGTGTTGTTGGTGGTGCAGGAGGGTTGTAACAGTGTGGTGGGTGACCACACAGTGTTGTTGGTGGTGCAGGAGGGTTGTAACAGTGTGGTGGGTGACCACACAGTGTTGTTGGTGGTGTAGGAGGGTTGTAACAGTGTGGTAGTGCATGTCTTGTACCACAACTACTGTGGCATTAGAGGCCTGGTGTTATCAGGACTATATCATGGTAATATACAAAGGGTTAAGTCGAATGAATCATATAGTGATCTGATTAACGCATTGTGAAGGTGTTCTTACATCACAATACGGAGGTGGCTGCACCCACTACCTTCTCAGTAGTTTATACACACACACAAGCTGTCTCTCTCTCTCTCTCTCTCTCTCTCTCTCTCTCTCTCTCTCTCTCTCTCTCTCTCTCTCTCTCTCTCTCTCTCTCTCTCTCTCTCTCTCTCCCTCCATCCCTCTGCTAAAGCACAGGTATGTGTACGTTTGGCTACATGGCTTGGCATATGACTGAGTGTGTGTACACGACTGAACGTGTGTACATGATTGCACTTGTGGTCTGAACTGAAGATATCTTTTTTTCCTCGATATTGGTTGAATTACGATGGGCAAATATAAGTCTCAATTGGAGCCACGTCAGACGAAAAGATAAAATGGTGAGGTTGTTTAAAAAAAAGAAATGGAATTAAGACAGCGGGGATTGATCTGAATCGATCATGTGTTGTAGACTCTGCTGGTGAAAAGCGAGAGTTTAGGGGAGGAAGGGAAAAAGAAAAAGTTTAAACGTTCTCCCGCTTCGCTGTGGAAGGCAAGAAGGACCCATCATACTGGCCAGTCTTCGTGTGGTTGGTCTTAATACATACATATGAAACTACGGGAGGGAAAGCAGCCAGTAACATGCCACAGGTTAAGGTCTTGTGGGTTTGGAAGCAAGATGACAGTCCTCGATCGCAGCTGCCAGAAGTAACGCTAGTAAGATAAAGAGACGAGAAGCAATATCACGACGGCTGGGGAGTGGAGGCTGAAGAGGTGGTAGCAGAAGGGTACTTTGACGAAGGCCTTCAAGAGCAGCTTAAGTTACGTGAGCGCAACCCTTACTGGGGAGAACGAGATGTTTTGTAGATGTAGAACAGCTGCTCAGAAGGAGAGCAACCACCGCATCTGTCCAAAACCTCTGCATTTTAGAAGCGGATTGTGTGTTGTTCATTATTGTGAGTTTCCAGGAGTAGATTAAAGGTATTATCATGCTTGACATATCTGTGTTATGGCAGACCTGCGCTGTGGTGTTATATTTCTCTCTTGTGTCTCCCCTGATGATGTGATTATTACACGAAAGTGCGCTTGGGAACTTTTCGTGTTTCATTTTCCCCGTGGACTCATAGGAATATCTTGATCATGAGCAAAATTGTGATCCTTTCCAATATATATATATATATATATATATATATATATATATATATATATATATATATATATATATATATATATATATATATATATGCTGGAGAATCCGAATTATTAGAAGAAATATATTTAGTGTCAGAAACAGGAGTATGGGAATGAGGGAAAGAAAACTGGGTTGAAGAATGCAGGCGAAGAGTGAAGTGGTTCATAAGCCGTGAGCAAATAAAAATGCGTAGGCGACAGGACATGCCCCTGGGGGACACTCTTATCGCCACGAGAAGGTAATGTTGCTCCACCAGCGACGACAGCAATAGCACTATTGGAGGGAGAACTATGCACTGACAAACAAAAAGAATCTAAGGAGGCAACAGAATGGAAATTTAATGATCAAAAGACTTGCTCCACGAACCTAGCAAACGGTTCAAAGATCACAAACTCCACAAAGAAAAGATTCACCAAAGTCCCCACGAGAGAAAGACCAGAAGTGAGTGTCACTCACGAGAGAAGTTCACTCGCAGACTTGCACCGTGATAACCGTGCGGGTCATCTGAAAGACGGGAATTGGTCTCGGTTATGGAATACGTGACTTAAGGAAAGCTTCAAAGACTATAGAGAAATAGACGCGAGAACCAAGAACAATAGGAAGAAGGATCTAGACAGGTGTAGATCAGACTATAAGGGTTCTGCCTCCAAGCAGAATGGAAGGTTTGGAGTGTTAAAGGCAAAATAGACGAGGCAAAGATAGGAAATAGATGAGGAGCTACACCTCTTTCAGATTCCAGGAAGCAAGCCATCTGGTCCGCACACCTTGCCCATCTGTTACTGGGAGAGTTCCCGAAGGACTTTGTGTTGGGAAAGAATTGCGCAAGGCGGAGGGGAAGAGGGAGTGGACGAGATCATATATAGATCATCAGAAGTAGATCTAAAGGGAAACTCTATCTATCATCGTGAACTGCAATCCCTTAGAGTGGATCAACTGATAAGAGATAAGGTACCGATAACAGCCGATATAGCTAGATATCGTTTGATCAGGAAGGCAAAGGGGGAGCAAATGTTGACTTGAAAGACGTTGTTGGATAAGCTTTGGATTACGGACGAGAAAGAATCATTGAAGATCAAATCAAGTGAACAAAATTTCTGATCTTTTAAGCGAGGGTTGTACGTGGCTTATGAATATAAACTGGGCAGTGACTGCAGGTGGAAACTGACGGAGTGGAAATCAGGGAGGGAAACTTATATGGCCTTTGACTCGCCGTCCCTCATACAACAAACGCCAGAACAAGAGCAATGAAATCACGATTGAGGAGACAAAGGCTTAGTAGAGGGAGTGTAGGAACCCCCTGCTCTCCAAGATGACCCTCACTATACACTCGGGGAAGTACAGGAACCCGGGAGAGTGGGAGTAGAATTGACACGGGCACAACCACCGAGCCTTCCCAAAGCGACCAAGTTTGCGCGTCGAGGGAGGATACAGCGTACGCTTAGTGCTCAGTCCGCAACAACAGAGACGGGATGGTCGGTGGACGAGTCAACGGAGCGTAGATCTCTTTTTGTATACCTTTAATGTGATGCGTCAGGGGTATAGCAAGGCGGTCGAAGTGTGTTCGAGTGAGGGACATGATCAAGACCTCTGGTAGGGCGTTGAGTCAGTGGCTCTACATCAAGGAGAGGGGACAAAAATAAACAAAGGGCCCTTCAACTCCACCAAGATCATCAACAGTTCAGCCATTCATAGTGTACATGTAAATCCTCCTGCATGAAGGATGTGTGGGTGTGGAAGTGAGGAGAGTGACGTCTCGTGGCAGGTAGCCAACACGTCGGGAAAACTGTCCATCAGCGGAGGAACTGGGATGAAAATACACGAAGCACAGGAGCTAAGGTTTAGAGGGTAGGGGAGTATGAAGTCAGATGGCATCTACGTTGGGAGACTCATGACATATGGGGCGGCGAGCAACAGGTGTTTATTATACTGCAGGAGGCGTAGACGCCGCCCTCCTCTCCCCTGGAGCGGAGACAGTGGAGTCTGGAGGTGGAAACATGATAACGAAGAGGAGCAAGTATCCCTTGGAGAGAGAGAGAGAGAGAGAGAGAGAGAGAGAGAGAGAGAGAGAGAGAGAGAGAGAGAGAGAGAGAGAGAGAGAGAGAGAGAGAGAGAGAGGAAAGACAATACCTCGTGCCTAGGGAAAGGAACGTGACAGCCACTACTACTACGTGGCATATGACTGAAAATGACAGAACTCGAACTGGACCACATGATTGTATATATTGTGCATCACTGAAGCAGGAAAGCAGAACTCGATATACGACGAGGACCAGAGAGAGAGAGAAAAAAATAAATTGCAAACACAACTGGTCTTAAAGTGCATAGGCTCCATGAAAAGAGAACAGGACAGCAAAATGTTTGGCTGGATCTAGGAAACGTAAGAGACGCGTAGCGAATGAGCGCATCTGAGGCTATGGTCGTTCTTAGAGTATATGAGAGGACGTAAAGCATTACAGATATGGAAATAGAGACTGAGTGCACGTGAGCATACTGATAAGCACTGAGTACACACGAGGCCCTCAGATGACGTGGCTGGGCGGAAGTAAACAAATGGATATTTGGTGCGTCTCTTTAAGCTGATCCGCCAGCAAGGGAGGGGAAGTCAGAGGTCATAGTGTGGGGAGGCTGGACACCGTCATGCGTGTCTGACATGGCCAGCCACCTCCCCACCCATGACAAGTTCACACGACACGCCCAATCCCTTCCCCCCCCCGTCAACCACACCCAGAGTGGTACAATGGTGTTACCCCACCAACACCTGTGGTACAATGGTGTCACCCCACCACCGTCTGTGGTACAATGGTGTCACCCCACCACCGTCTGTGGTACAATGGTGTCACCCCACCACCGTCTGTGGTACAATGGTGTCACCACACCACCGCCTGCAGCACAACAGTACCATCCTACTGCCATTTGTGGTACAAGGTATCCCCTACCACCACTTGTGGTACAAGAGTACCATCCAGCCATCTCCCATAGTACAAGAGTGACGTGCTGACACCAGATGCAGCATACAGCAAGCCCTGTGCCCACGAACGTCAACAAACACAGAATTCTACAGCGATTCACGTCATGGCATACGATCAAACTACGTCGTTAACCAAGGTCATTCTACAGTCGTAGTTGAAGTCGTAGTTGGGTGGCTGACACCAGCAAATGCATTCTGAGATTCACACAGGGGGTGGTAGCCTACCCTCTCCTGATCTCTCATGTCTTTGCTTGGAGAGGTGTACGTAAGTGTGCCTAGGTAGGATGTAGGAGGAGCAAACCTTCCTGAGCGCTGATGATGGAACGCCTCCCAACCTCACATGATGAAGGGTGAGACGGTATATGTATAAGTTCTATGGGTCTTCTTACGCTTGCGATCAAACCTATAGTACAAAAATATGTTTATTTCGAAGCTTGACAGCAAAGGGGATGAGAACACAAGTTAGAGGGGGTGACCAGTGTGTGTGTGTGTCTCCAATCAGAGCCGGCCGATAACTACTGCCCCACTGCCCCGGCGCCAGCTCCCAGCCAGCGGCGGAGGAGAGGTTTGAAATGTACTTTCCATGGTCATTTCCACAGGTTCTTCTATGCTGGTCACTGAGGATTACATATGGACACTGGATGATAAGCATTGACACGACTCTCTCGCTTCAAACCGTCATTTGTAATGAGATCAAGACTTTCGAGGTTTCTAACTACCCAGAGGACGTCAAGGTCTGCTGGGGTGAGGTCAGGCGGCACAATGCCTGAACGTGTGTTGATTTGCATCATCAGTCGTGGGGTGTGAGTGATGGTGACGCCCTTTGGACGTGATCTATGCATGACGGTTGATGTGCTGAGGGGGACAGTGAAGTGAGGAGAGTTGTTGTGGATAGCGATGCCAAAGATGGAGGTCGTCTACATACCTCCAAGGGATGGTTTGTGTCCCTCAGGGCGTCAGTGATGAGGGTGAGGGAGGGTACTGGCCTCATCTCGGTGCGCTCTGAGGACACCACAAGCCAGCCAGACACCACCCCCAGCACTCCATGATCAACGGATGTGCTCGTGATGAAGTTCTTGTTCTCCAACTCGAAAATCTTAGTGAAGTCCACGAAGGTGAGTACCATCGAGCACCGAGGCCTTGCTCTTCTCCAAGATACGGTAAGTGGAGTCTAGGAGGCCGACCAGGCAATGAGTGGAGGAGGACGACCTCATGTTTCCAAAATGCTGAAGGTCTACCCAGTCAGACACAAAACGTTCACACATTAGACTAGTGATTGGAGAGATGGCAACAGGTCGTAAACTATCAAGAGACTCTGTGCTAGCAAGTTTGGGTACTAAGAGTGACATGTGCTGTCTTCCAAGCTGTAGGACATTAAGATTGAGTGGGAACATAATCTATCTCAGTTACAGGTGTAGTAATTCATGGGAGAAGTCCTCCTTATTTACAGCTTCGCTGGAGGATCTGTGGGTGTGGTTGAGCATTTGGTTTTCAGTCTCTGAAGGCTCCTGGGTGCCTGATCTTCCTCAACTGTGTCTGGAGGAGATGCTGTGCTAGTGGTGGGGCTGATGTGTCCTCTACCTTCTTCTGATGTCCCATGTGTTTACCCCAGTGCCCGTATCCTCATTTCTCTCTCGTCCTTCCCTTCATGTCTCCTTTGATGGACACCACAAGTAGCTCTTCACTGTTATCATTGACGTTTCTTACCTTCCTATGTATCTCCTGGCGACACACACCTCCACTCTGTAAGTGTTCTCTGTTGGTTATCCTCTCAGTACGTCAACCATATCTATCCACTGTGTTGGTTTCTTACCCAAGAATTACATTCGCCTTGTCCACAACTTGTATTGCTTCATCAATCTACAGTTCTTCCTCCGGTACCACTCAAGCTTTCGCTGGAATGTGGTTACCTCCCAGTTCATCTACTTCTTGCTTCGATCTCAACTCTGGTCGAGTCCATTCGTTGGCTATAACCTTTTCTGTCGTAGCTCCGCTTTCGTGTATTGATGTTGAGCACTTTGGACCTCACCAAAGCATAACACACTCAATATATTTCCTTGGTTGTTATATATCTACTAGTATATAATCCTCCCTCGAGCTTCAC